>NW_027601209.1:452500-457500 GCF_964058835.1 Carex rostrata
CTGGGGATTTCAACCCGCTCGGTCACTGCGGGGCGCCTCCACGCTTAGGCGCCCCGCTCAACCGTGTTTCGCCGGCTTTACGGCTGGGGATTTCAACCCGCGCGGCTACCCGCATCGGTCTTACGGGCGCCTCCACGCTTAGACGCCCTGCCCGAACGTGTTTCGCCGGCTTTACGGCTGGGGATTTCAACCCGCTCGGTCTCTGCGGGGCGCCTCCACGCTTAGGCGCCCCAATGAACCGTGTTTCGCCGGCTTTACGGCTGGGGATTTCAACCCGCGCGGCTACCCGCATCGGTCTTACGGGCGAAACTCCACGCGGAGTCGCCCTGCCCGAACGTGTTTCACCGGCTTTACGGCTGGGGATTTCAACCCGCTCGGTCTCTGCGGGGCGCCTCCACGCTTAGGCGCCCCGCTCAACCGTGTTTCACCGGCTTTACGGCTGGGGATTTCAACCCGCTCGGTCTCTGCGGGGCGCCTCCACGCTTAGGCGCCCCGCTCAACCGTGTTTCACCGGCTTTACGGCTGGGGATTTCAACCCGCTCGGTCACTGCAGGGCACCTCCACGCTTAGGCGCCCCGCTCAACCGTGTTTCGCCGGCTTTACGGCTGGGGATTTCAACCCGCGCGGCTACCCGCATCGGTCTTACGGGCGCCTCCACGCTTAGACGTCCTGCCCGAACGTGTTTCGCCGGCTTTACGGCTGGGGATTTCAACCCGCTCGGTCTCTGCGGGGCGCCTCCACGCTTAGGCGCCCCAATGAACCGTGTTTCGCCGGCTTTACGGCTGGGGATTTCAACCCGCTCGGTCTCTGCGGGGCGCCTCCACGCTTAGGCGCCCCAATGAACCGTGTTTCACCGGCTTTACGGCTGGGGATTTCAACCCGCGCGGCTACCCGCATCGGCCTTACGGGCGAAACTCCACGCGGAGTCACCCTGCCCGACCGCTTTTCGCCGGCTTTACGGCTGGGGATTTCAACCCGCATCGGTCTTACGGGCGCCTCCACGCTTAGACGCCCTGCCCCACCGTGTTTCGCCGGTTCTACGGCTGGGGATTTCAACCCGCGTGGTCCGTGTTTTTCGGTAACATATTCGTGTTCCTTGCCCCCGAATCGTGTCTTTTGTCCCCGCTGCACCGTGTTTTTTGCCCCCGCTCAACCGTGTTCTTTGCCCCCGCTCAACCGTGCTTACTGCCCCCGCTCAACCGTGCTTTTTCGGTAACATAATCGTGTTTTCGGGTAACATAATCTTGTTTTTCGGGCCATTTTACACCGACGGAGGCACCCACAGGGGCCATGTACACCCCGCTTGGCATGTACATGAGGGGCTGCCTCTTCCAAAAATCCTTCCCCCCTATAGGGGAATATGCATTTTGGGTCTCCAGCCACGCCCAGGGTTACCACCCCCTGGAAATCCCCCAGGTTTACCCCCCATTTTATGTGGATGCATAGATTCAGACCGCCCTGCTCCACCGCTTTTGGCCATTTTTGCCCAACGTTAGCCGCTTCGGCTTGCCGCTGGACTGTTTTCGGGCCTTTTTCACCGACGCTTGGCCGTATCCGCTTAGTTTTCCCCAACGCTTGGCCGCATCCGCTTAGTTTTCCCCCGCTGGACTGTTTTCGGGTCACTTTTGCCCAACGTTAGCGGCTTCCGCTTGCCGCTGGACTGTTTTCGGGCCCTTTTTCACCGACCCTTGGCCGTATCCGCTTAGTTTTCCCCAACTCGTGGCCGCATCCGCTTAGTTTTCCCCCGCTGAACTGTTTTCGGGTCACTTTTGCCCAACGTTAGCCGCTTCCGCTTGCCGCTGGGATGTTTTCGGGCCATTTTTCCCCAACACTTGGCCGTATCCGCTTAGTTTTCCCCAACGCGTGGCCGCATCCGCTTAGTTTTCCCCCGCTGAACTGTTTTCGGGTCAGTTTTGCCCAACGTTAGCCGCTTCCGCTTGCCGCTGGACTGTTTTCGGGCCAATTTCCACCGACTCTTGGCCGTATCCGCTTAGTTTTCCCCAACGCGTGGCCGCATCCGCTTAGTTTTCCCCCGCTGAACTGTTTTCGGGTCAGTTTTGCCCAACGTTAGCCGCTTCCGCTTGCCGCTGGACTGTTTTCGGGCCAATTTCCACCGACTCTTGGCCGTATCCGCTTAGTTTTCCCCAACGCGTGGCCGCATCCGCTTAGTTTTCCCCCGCTGAACTGTTTTCGGGTCACTTTTGCCCAACGTTAGCCGCTTTCGCTTGCCGCTGGGCTGTTTTCGGGCCAATTTCCACCGACACTTGGCCGGATCCGCTTAGTTTTCCCCAACGCGTGGCCGCATCCGCTTAGTTTTCCCCCGCTTAACTGTTTTCGGGTCACTTTTCCCCAACGTTAGCCGCTTCCGCTTGCCGCTGGGCTGTTTTCGGGCCATTTTTCCCCAACACTTGGCCGTATCCGCTTAGTTTTCCCCAACGCGTGGCCGCATCCGCTTAGTTTTCCCCCGCTGAACTGTTTTCGGGTCACTTTTGCCCAACGTTAGCCGCTTCCGCTTGGCACTGGACTGTTTTCGGGCCAATTTCCACCGACTCTGGGCCGGATCCGCTTAGTTTTCCCCAACGCTTGGCTGCATCCGCTTAATTTTCCCCAGCTGAACTGTTTTCGGGTCACTTTGTCCCAACGTTAGCCGTTTCCGCTTGCCGCTGGACTGTTTTCGGGCCATTTTCCACCGACTCTTGGCCGTATCCGCTTGGTTTTCCCCAACGCTTGGCTGCTTCCGCTTAATTTCCCCCAGCTGAACTGTTTTCGGGTCACTTTTGCCCAACGTTAGCCGTTTCCGCTTGCCGCTGGACTGTTTTCGGGCCATTTTTCACCGACACTTGGCCGTATCCGCTTAGTTTTCGCCAACAATTGGCTGCATCCGCTTAATTTTCCAAGCTATACTGCTTTCGGGTCAGTTTTGCCCAACGTTAGCCGCTTCCGCTTGCCGCTGGGCTGTTTTCGGGCCATTTTCCACCCACGCTGGCACCGACGGGGCCATGTACACCCACGCGCGTGTACATGAGGGGGCACCCATTTTTGAAAACCTTGCCCCCCTATAGGGGAATATGCATTTTGAGGCTCTAGCCACGCCCAGGGTTACCACCCCCTGAAAATCCCCCAAGTCAAAATCACCCATGTAAAATATTCAAAAAAATCTCAAAAAATCACAAAAAATTTATAAAACCAAATAAATTCAAAAAAAAAAAAAAAATTCAAAAATTCAAAAAAAATTCAAAAAATTCAAAAAAATTCAAAAAAATTCAAAAATTTCAAAAATTCAAAAAAAGTCCAAAAACCCAAAAAAACTTCAAAAATTTCAAATATTCAAAAAAATTTCAAAAAAAATTTCAAAAATTTGCCCCGCTGAACTTTTTTCGGGTCAGTTTTGCCCAACGTTAGCCGCTTCCGCTTGCCGCTGGACTGTTTTCGGGCCAATTTCCACCGACTCTTGGCCGTATCCGCTTAGTTTTCCCCAACGCGTGGCCGCATCCGCTTAGTTTTCCCCCGCTGAACTGTTTTCGGGTCACTTTTGCCCAACGTTAGCCGCTTCCGCTTGCCGCTGGGCTGTTTTCGGGCCAATTTCCACCGACACTTGGCCGCATCCGCTTAGTTTTCCCCAACGCGTGGCCGCATCCGCTTAGTTTTCCCCCGCTTAACTATTTTCGGGTCACTTTTCCCCAACGTTAGCCGCTTCCGCTTGCCGCTGGGCTGTTTTCGGGCCATTTTTCCCCAACACTTGGCCGTATCCGCTTAGTTTTCCCCAACGCGTGGCCGCATCCGCTTAGTTTTCCCCCGCTGAACTGTTTTCGGGTCACTTTTCCCCAACGTTAGCCGCTTCCGCTTGCCGCTGGGCTGTTTTCGGGCCAATTTCCACCGACTCTGGGTCGGATCCGCTTAGTTTTCCCCAACGCTTGGCTGCATCCGCTTAATTTTCCCCAGCTGAACTGTTTTCGGGTCACTTTGTCCCAACGTTAGCCGTTTCCGCTTGCCGCTGGACTGTTTTCGGGCCATTTTCCACCGACTCTTGGCCGTATCCGCTTGGTTTTGCCCAACGCTTGGCTGCTTCCGCTTAATTTCCCCCAGCTGAACTGTTTTCGGGTCACTTTTGCCCAACGTTAGCCGTTTCCGCTTGCCGCTGGACTGTTTTCGGGCCATTTTTCACCGTCACTTGGCCGTATCCGCTTAGTTTTCGCCAACAATTGGCTGCATCCGCTTAATTTTCCAAGCTATACTGCTTTCGGGTCAGTTTTGCCCAACGTTAGCCGCTTCCGCTTGCCGCTGGGCTGTTTTCGGGCCATTTTCCACCCACGCTGGCACCGACGGGGC
Organism: Carex rostrata; assembly: GCF_964058835.1. Taxonomy (NCBI): domain Eukaryota; kingdom Viridiplantae; phylum Streptophyta; class Magnoliopsida; order Poales; family Cyperaceae; genus Carex; species Carex rostrata. The sequence goes on from NW_027601209.1 coordinate 456,830, forward strand.
CATGTACACCCACGCGCGTGTACATGAGGGGGCACCCATTTTTGAAAACCTTGCCCCCCTATAGGGGAATATGCATTTTGAGGCTCTAGCCACGCCCAGGGTTACCACCCCCTGAAAATCCCCCAAGTCGAAATCACCCATGTAAAATATTCAAAAAAATCTCAAAAAATCACAAAAAATTTATAAAATCAAATAAATTCAAAAAAAAAAAAAAAATTCAAAAATTCAAAAAAAATTCAAAAAATTCAAAAAAATTCAAAAAAATTCAAAAAATTCAAAAATTCAAAAAAAGTCCAAAAACCCAAAAAAACTTCAAAAATTTCAAAAATTCAAAAAAATTTCAAAATTTCAAAAAAAATTTCAAAAATTTGCCCCGCTGAACTGTTTTCGGGTCACTTTTGCCCAACGTTAGCCGCTTCCGCTTGCCGCTGGACTGTTTTCGGGCCTATTTCCACCGACTCTTGGCCGTATCCGCTTAGTTTTCCCCAACGCGTGGCCGCATCCGCTTAGTTTTCCCCCGCTTAACTGTTTTCGGGTCACTTTTCCCCAACGTTAGCTGCTTCCGCTTGCCGCTGGGCTGTTTTCGGGCCATTTTTCCCCAACACTTGGCTGGATCCGCTTAGTTTTCCCCAACGCGTGGCCGCATCCGCTTAGTTTTCCCCCGCTGAACT
>NW_027601209.1:467500-472500 GCF_964058835.1 Carex rostrata
TTTCACCGGCTTTACGGCTGGGGATTTCAACCCGCGCGGCTACCCGCATCGGCCTTACGGGCGAAACTCCACGCGGAGTCACCCTGCCCGACCGCTTTTCGCCGGCTTTACGGCTGGGGATTTCAACCCGCATCGGTCTTACGGGCGCCTCCACGCTTAGACGCCCTGCCCCACCGTGTTTCGCCGGTTCTACGGCTGGGGATTTCAACCCGCGTGGTCCGTGTTTTTCGGTAACATATTCGTGTTCCTTGCCCCCGAATCGTGTCTTTTGTCCCCGCTGCACCGTGTTTTTTGCCCCCGCTCAACCGTGTTCTTTGCCCCCGCTCAACCGTGCTTACTGCCCCCGCTCAACCGTGCTTTTTCGGTAACATAATCGTGTTTTCGGGTAACATAATCTTGTTTTTCGGGCCATTTTACACCGACGGAGGCACCCACAGGGGCCATGTACACCCCGCTTGGCATGTACATGAGGGGCTGCCTCTTCCAAAAATCCTTCCCCCCTATAGGGGAATATGCATTTTGGGTCTCCAGCCACGCCCAGGGTTACCACCCCCTGGAAATCCCCCAGGTTTACCCCCCATTTTATGTGGATGCATAGATTCAGACCGCCCTGCTCCACCGCTTTTGGCCATTTTTGCCCAACGTTAGCCGCTTCGGCTTGCCGCTGGACTGTTTTCGGGCCTTTTTCACCGACGCTTGGCCGTATCCGCTTAGTTTTCCCCAACGCTTGGCCGCATCCGCTTAGTTTTCCCCCGCTGGACTGTTTTCGGGTCACTTTTGCCCAACGTTAGCGGCTTCCGCTTGCCGCTGGACTGTTTTCGGGCCCTTTTTCACCGACCCTTGGCCGTATCCGCTTAGTTTTCCCCAACTCGTGGCCGCATCCGCTTAGTTTTCCCCCGCTGAACTGTTTTCGGGTCACTTTTGCCCAACGTTAGCCGCTTCCGCTTGCCGCTGGGATGTTTTCGGGCCATTTTTCCCCAACACTTGGCCGTATCCGCTTAGTTTTCCCCAACGCGTGGCCGCATCCGCTTAGTTTTCCCCCGCTGAACTGTTTTCGGGTCAGTTTTGCCCAACGTTAGCCGCTTCCGCTTGCCGCTGGACTGTTTTCGGGCCAATTTCCACCGACTCTTGGCCGTATCCGCTTAGTTTTCCCCAACGCGTGGCCGCATCCGCTTAGTTTTCCCCCGCTGAACTGTTTTCGGGTCACTTTTGCCCAACGTTAGCGGCTTCCGCTTGCCGCTGGACTGTTTTCGGGCCAATTTCCACCGACTCTTGGCCGTATCCGCTTAGTTTTCCCCAACGCGTGGCCGCATCCGCTTAGTTTTCCCCCGCTGAACTGTTTTCGGGTCAGTTTTGCCCAACGTTAGCCGCTTCCGCTTGCCGCTGGACTGTTTTCGGGCCAATTTCCACCGACTCTTGGCCGTATCCGCTTAGTTTTCCCCAACGCGTGGCCGCATCCGCTTAGTTTTCCCCCGCTGAACTGTTTTCGGGTCACTTTTGCCCAACGTTAGCCGCTTTCGCTTGCCGCTGGGCTGTTTTCGGGCCAATTTCCACCGACACTTGGCCGGATCCGCTTAGTTTTCCCCAACGCGTGGCCGCATCCGCTTAGTTTTCCCCCGCTTAACTGTTTTCGGGTCACTTTTCCCCAACGTTAGCCGCTTCCGCTTGCCGCTGGGCTGTTTTCGGGCCATTTTTCCCCAACACTTGGCCGTATCCGCTTAGTTTTCCCCAACGCGTGGCCGCATCCGCTTAGTTTTCCCCCGCTGAACTGTTTTCGGGTCACTTTTGCCCAACGTTAGCCGCTTCCGCTTGGCACTGGACTGTTTTCGGGCCAATTTCCACCGACTCTGGGCCGGATCCGCTTAGTTTTCCCCAACGCTTGGCTGCATCCGCTTAATTTTCCCCAGCTGAACTGTTTTCGGGTCACTTTGTCCCAACGTTAGCCGTTTCCGCTTGCCGCTGGACTGTTTTCGGGCCATTTTCCACCGACTCTTGGCCGTATCCGCTTGGTTTTCCCCAAGGCTTGGCTGCTTCCGCTTAATTTCCCCCAGCTGAACTGTTTTCGGGTCACTTTTGCCCAACGTTAGCCGTTTCCGCTTGCCGCTGGACTGTTTTCGGGCCATTTTTCACCGACACTTGGCCGTATCCGCTTAGTTTTCGCCAACAATTGGCTGCATCCGCTTAATTTTCCAAGCTATACTGCTTTCGGGTCAGTTTTGCCCAACGTTAGCCGCTTCCGCTTGCCGCTGGGCTGTTTTCGGGCCATTTTCCACCCACGCTGGCACCGACGGGGCCATGTACACCCACGCGCGTGTACATGAGGGGGCACCCATTTTTGAAAACCTTGCCCCCCTATAGGGGAATATGCATTTTGAGGCTCTAGCCACGCCCAGGGTTACCACCCCCTGAAAATCCCCCAAGTCAAAATCACCCATGTAAAATATTCAAAAAAATCTCAAAAAATCACAAAAAATTTATAAAACCAAATAAATTCAAAAAAAAAAAAAAAATTCAAAAATTCAAAAAAAATTCAAAAAATTCAAAAAAATTCAAAAAAATTCAAAAATTTCAAAAATTCAAAAAAAGTCCAAAAACCCAAAAAAACTTCAAAAATTTCAAAAATTCAAAAAAATTTCAAAAAAAATTTCAAAAATTTGCCCCGCTGAACTTTTTTCGGGTCAGTTTTGCCCAACGTTAGCCGCTTCCGCTTGCCGCTGGACTGTTTTCGGGCCAATTTCCACCGACTCTTGGCCGTATCCGCTTAGTTTTCCCCAACGCGTGGCCGCATCCGCTTAGTTTTCCCCCGCTGAACTGTTTTCGGGTCACTTTTGCCCAACGTTAGCCGCTTCCGCTTGCCGCTGGGCTGTTTTCGGGCCAATTTCCACCGACACTTGGCCGCATCCGCTTAGTTTTCCCCAACGCGTGGCCGCATCCGCTTAGTTTTCCCCCGCTTAACTATTTTCGGGTCACTTTTCCCCAACGTTAGCCGCTTCCGCTTGCCGCTGGGCTGTTTTCGGGCCATTTTTCCCCAACACTTGGCCGTATCCGCTTAGTTTTCCCCAACGCGTGGCCGCATCCGCTTACTTTTCCCCCGCTGAACTGTTTTCGGGTCACTTTTCCCCAACGTTAGCCGCTTCCGCTTGCCGCTGGGCTGTTTTCGGGCCAATTTCCACCGACTCTGGGTCGGATCCGCTTAGTTTTCCCCAACGCTTGGCTGCATCCGCTTAATTTTCCCCAGCTGAACTGTTTTCGGGTCACTTTGTCCCAACGTTAGCCGTTTCCGCTTGCCGCTGGACTGTTTTCGGGCCATTTTCCACCGACTCTTGGCCGTATCCGCTTGGTTTTGCCCAACGCTTGGCTGCTTCCGCTTAATTTCCCCCAGCTGAACTGTTTTCGGGTCACTTTTGCCCAACGTTAGCCGTTTCCGCTTGCCGCTGGACTGTTTTCGGGCCATTTTTCACCGTCACTTGGCCGTATCCGCTTAGTTTTCGCCAACAATTGGCTGCATCCGCTTAATTTTCCAAGCTATACTGCTTTCGGGTCAGTTTTGCCCAACGTTAGCCGCTTCCGCTTGCCGCTGGGCTGTTTTCGGGCCATTTTCCACCCACGCTGGCACCGACGGGGCCATGTACACCCACGCGCGTGTACATGAGGGGGCACCCATTTTTGAAAACCTTGCCCCCCTATAGGGGAATATGCATTTTGAGGCTCTAGCCACGCCCAGGGTTACCACCCCCTGAAAATCCCCCAAGTCGAAATCACCCATGTAAAATATTCAAAAAAATCTCAAAAAATCACAAAAAATTTATAAAATCAAATAAATTCAAAAAAAAAAAAAAATTCAAAAATTCAAAAAAAATTCAAAAAATTCAAAAAAATTCAAAAAAATTCAAAAAATTCAAAAATTCAAAAAAAGTCCAAAATCCCAAAAAAACTTCAAAAATTTCAAAAATTCAAAAAAATTTCAAAATTTCAAAAAAAATTTCAAAAATTTGCCCCGCTGAACTGTTTTCGGGTCACTTTTGCCCAACGTTAGCCGCTTCCGCTTGCCGCTGGACTGTTTTCGGGCCTATTTCCACCGACTCTTGGCCGTATCCGCTTAGTTTTCCCCAACGCGTGGCCGCATCCGCTTAGTTTTCCCCCGCTTAACTGTTTTCGGGTCACTTTTCCCCAACGTTAGCTGCTTCCGCTTGCCGCTGGGCTGTTTTCGGGCCATTTTTCCCCAACACTTGGCTGGATCCGCTTAGTTTTCCCCAACGCGTGGCCGCATCCGCTTAGTTTTCCCCCGCTGAACTGTTTTCGGGTCACTTTTTCCCAACGTTAGCCGCTTCCGCTTGCCGCTGGACTGTTTTCGGGCCAATTTCCACCGACTCTGGGCCGGATCCGCTTTGTTTTCCCCAACGCGTGGCCGCATCCGCTTAGTTTTCCCCCGCTTAACTGTTTTCGGGTCACTTTTCCCCAACGTTAGCCGCTTCCGCTTGCCGCTGGGCTGTTTTCGGGCCAATTTCCACCGACTCTTGGCCGGATCCGCTTAATTTTCCCCAGCTGAACTGTTTTCGGGTCATTTTAGCCCGACGGGGGCACCGACGGGACTGTTTTCGGGCCATTTTGCACCGACGCTTGGCCGCATGCGCTCAGTTTTGGGGCCATTTTTCACTGACGGCTGGCCGCATCCGCTTAGTTGCCCCCGCTTTGCTGATTTTTGCGCCGTTTTTTTTGTTGAACTTCAGGTTTCAAACTTCCAATTTTTTTTCCAAACTGCAGATTTCATATTTTATATTTTTAATAAATTTGAACTTTTTCAAAATATAAAAAAAGTATTGCCTACATCCATAATTTGGATCGCGTACAATCCGGAAGTTTGAGAAATGGTCCACACCGGGTGTGAACCATCCAATCCGAAAAAAGTGGGAATTTTTACAAGCCGGAAAAACTGGAGTTTCAATGGCTCTTTGGACGGTTGTAATTCATTTGGACCAAAAATTGTCCAACCCACTTGC
>NW_027601209.1:482500-487500 GCF_964058835.1 Carex rostrata
CCGCTTAGTTTTCCCCAACGCTTGGCCGCATCCGCTTAGTTTTCCCCCGCTGGACTGTTTTCGGGTCACTTTTGCCCAACGTTAGCGGCTTCCGCTTGCCGCTGGACTGTTTTCGGGCCCTTTTTCACCGACCCTTGGCCGTATCCGCTTAGTTTTCCCCAACTCGTGGCCGCATCCGCTTAGTTTTCCCCCGCTGAACTGTTTTCGGGTCACTTTTGCCCAACGTTAGCCGCTTCCGCTTGCCGCTGGGATGTTTTCGGGCCATTTTTCCCCAACACTTGGCCGTATCCGCTTAGTTTTCCCCAACGCGTGGCCGCATCCGCTTAGTTTTCCCCCGCTGAACTGTTTTCGGGTCAGTTTTGCCCAACGTTAGCCGCTTCCGCTTGCCGCTGGACTGTTTTCGGGCCAATTTCCACCGACTCTTGGCCGTATCCGCTTAGTTTTCCCCAACGCGTGGCCGCATCCGCTTAGTTTTCCCCCGCTGAACTGTTTTCGGGTCACTTTTGCCCAACGTTAGCGGCTTCCGCTTGCCGCTGGACTGTTTTCGGGCCAATTTCCACCGACTCTTGGCCGTATCCGCTTAGTTTTCCCCAACGCGTGGCCGCATCCGCTTAGTTTTCCCCCGCTGAACTGTTTTCGGGTCAGTTTTGCCCAACGTTAGCCGCTTCCGCTTGCCGCTGGACTGTTTTCGGGCCAATTTCCACCGACTCTTGGCCGTATCCGCTTAGTTTTCCCCAACGCGTGGCCGCATCCGCTTAGTTTTCCCCCGCTGAACTGTTTTCGGGTCACTTTTGCCCAACGTTAGCCGCTTTCGCTTGCCGCTGGGCTGTTTTCGGGCCAATTTCCACCGACACTTGGCCGGATCCGCTTAGTTTTCCCCAACGCGTGGCCGCATCCGCTTAGTTTTCCCCCGCTTAACTGTTTTCGGGTCACTTTTCCCCAACGTTAGCCGCTTCCGCTTGCCGCTGGGCTGTTTTCGGGCCATTTTTCCCCAACACTTGGCCGTATCCGCTTAGTTTTCCCCAACGCGTGGCCGCATCCGCTTAGTTTTCCCCCGCTGAACTGTTTTCGGGTCACTTTTGCCCAACGTTAGCCGCTTCCGCTTGGCACTGGACTGTTTTCGGGCCAATTTCCACCGACTCTGGGCCGGATCCGCTTAGTTTTCCCCAACGCTTGGCTGCATCCGCTTAATTTTCCCCAGCTGAACTGTTTTCGGGTCACTTTGTCCCAACGTTAGCCGTTTCCGCTTGCCGCTGGACTGTTTTCGGGCCATTTTCCACCGACTCTTGGCCGTATCCGCTTGGTTTTCCCCAAGGCTTGGCTGCTTCCGCTTAATTTCCCCCAGCTGAACTGTTTTCGGGTCACTTTTGCCCAACGTTAGCCGTTTCCGCTTGCCGCTGGACTGTTTTCGGGCCATTTTTCACCGACACTTGGCCGTATCCGCTTAGTTTTCGCCAACAATTGGCTGCATCCGCTTAATTTTCCAAGCTATACTGCTTTCGGGTCAGTTTTGCCCAACGTTAGCCGCTTCCGCTTGCCGCTGGGCTGTTTTCGGGCCATTTTCCACCCACGCTGGCACCGACGGGGCCATGTACACCCACGCGCGTGTACATGAGGGGGCACCCATTTTTGAAAACCTTGCCCCCCTATAGGGGAATATGCATTTTGAGGCTCTAGCCACGCCCAGGGTTACCACCCCCTGAAAATCCCCCAAGTCAAAATCACCCATGTAAAATATTCAAAAAAATCTCAAAAAATCACAAAAAATTTATAAAACCAAATAAATTCAAAAAAAAAAAAAAAATTCAAAAATTCAAAAAAAATTCAAAAAATTCAAAAAAATTCAAAAAAATTCAAAAATTTCAAAAATTCAAAAAAAGTCCAAAAACCCAAAAAAACTTCAAAAATTTCAAAAATTCAAAAAAATTTCAAAAAAAATTTCAAAAATTTGCCCCGCTGAACTTTTTTCGGGTCAGTTTTGCCCAACGTTAGCCGCTTCCGCTTGCCGCTGGACTGTTTTCGGGCCAATTTCCACCGACTCTTGGCCGTATCCGCTTAGTTTTCCCCAACGCGTGGCCGCATCCGCTTAGTTTTCCCCCGCTGAACTGTTTTCGGGTCACTTTTGCCCAACGTTAGCCGCTTCCGCTTGCCGCTGGGCTGTTTTCGGGCCAATTTCCACCGACACTTGGCCGCATCCGCTTAGTTTTCCCCAACGCGTGGCCGCATCCGCTTAGTTTTCCCCCGCTTAACTATTTTCGGGTCACTTTTCCCCAACGTTAGCCGCTTCCGCTTGCCGCTGGGCTGTTTTCGGGCCATTTTTCCCCAACACTTGGCCGTATCCGCTTAGTTTTCCCCAACGCGTGGCCGCATCCGCTTACTTTTCCCCCGCTGAACTGTTTTCGGGTCACTTTTCCCCAACGTTAGCCGCTTCCGCTTGCCGCTGGGCTGTTTTCGGGCCAATTTCCACCGACTCTGGGTCGGATCCGCTTAGTTTTCCCCAACGCTTGGCTGCATCCGCTTAATTTTCCCCAGCTGAACTGTTTTCGGGTCACTTTGTCCCAACGTTAGCCGTTTCCGCTTGCCGCTGGACTGTTTTCGGGCCATTTTCCACCGACTCTTGGCCGTATCCGCTTGGTTTTGCCCAACGCTTGGCTGCTTCCGCTTAATTTCCCCCAGCTGAACTGTTTTCGGGTCACTTTTGCCCAACGTTAGCCGTTTCCGCTTGCCGCTGGACTGTTTTCGGGCCATTTTTCACCGTCACTTGGCCGTATCCGCTTAGTTTTCGCCAACAATTGGCTGCATCCGCTTAATTTTCCAAGCTATACTGCTTTCGGGTCAGTTTTGCCCAACGTTAGCCGCTTCCGCTTGCCGCTGGGCTGTTTTCGGGCCATTTTCCACCCACGCTGGCACCGACGGGGCCATGTACACCCACGCGCGTGTACATGAGGGGGCACCCATTTTTGAAAACCTTGCCCCCCTATAGGGGAATATGCATTTTGAGGCTCTAGCCACGCCCAGGGTTACCACCCCCTGAAAATCCCCCAAGTCGAAATCACCCATGTAAAATATTCAAAAAAATCTCAAAAAATCACAAAAAATTTATAAAATCAAATAAATTCAAAAAAAAAAAAAAATTCAAAAATTCAAAAAAAATTCAAAAAATTCAAAAAAATTCAAAAAAATTCAAAAAATTCAAAAATTCAAAAAAAGTCCAAAATCCCAAAAAAACTTCAAAAATTTCAAAAATTCAAAAAAATTTCAAAATTTCAAAAAAAATTTCAAAAATTTGCCCCGCTGAACTGTTTTCGGGTCACTTTTGCCCAACGTTAGCCGCTTCCGCTTGCCGCTGGACTGTTTTCGGGCCTATTTCCACCGACTCTTGGCCGTATCCGCTTAGTTTTCCCCAACGCGTGGCCGCATCCGCTTAGTTTTCCCCCGCTTAACTGTTTTCGGGTCACTTTTCCCCAACGTTAGCTGCTTCCGCTTGCCGCTGGGCTGTTTTCGGGCCATTTTTCCCCAACACTTGGCTGGATCCGCTTAGTTTTCCCCAACGCGTGGCCGCATCCGCTTAGTTTTCCCCCGCTGAACTGTTTTCGGGTCACTTTTTCCCAACGTTAGCCGCTTCCGCTTGCCGCTGGACTGTTTTCGGGCCAATTTCCACCGACTCTGGGCCGGATCCGCTTTGTTTTCCCCAACGCGTGGCCGCATCCGCTTAGTTTTCCCCCGCTTAACTGTTTTCGGGTCACTTTTCCCCAACGTTAGCCGCTTCCGCTTGCCGCTGGGCTGTTTTCGGGCCAATTTCCACCGACTCTTGGCCGGATCCGCTTAATTTTCCCCAGCTGAACTGTTTTCGGGTCATTTTAGCCCGACGGGGGCACCGACGGGACTGTTTTCGGGCCATTTTGCACCGACGCTTGGCCGCATGCGCTCAGTTTTGGGGCCATTTTTCACTGACGGCTGGCCGCATCCGCTTAGTTGCCCCCGCTTTGCTGATTTTTGCGCCGTTTTTTTTGTTGAACTTCAGGTTTCAAACTTCCAATTTTTTTTCCAAACTGCAGATTTCATATTTTATATTTTTAATAAATTTGAACTTTTTCAAAATATAAAAAAAGTATTGCCTACATCCATAATTTGGATCGCGTACAATCCGGAAGTTTGAGAAATGGTCCACACCGGGTGTGAACCATCCAATCCGAAAAAAGTGGGAATTTTTACAAGCCGGAAAAACTGGAGTTTCAATGGCTCTTTGGACGGTTGTAATTCATTTGGACCAAAAATTGTCCAACCCACTTGCATAAGATCCGAAATTGTCCAACCCAATTTTCTTTTTCCAAACTCCAAACTTCATATTTTATATTTTTAATAAATTTGAATTTTTGCCTACATCCATAATTTGGATCGCGTACAATCCGGAAGTTTGAGAAATGGTCCACACCGGGTGTGAACCATCCAATCCGAAAAAAGTGGGAATTTTTACAAGCCGGAAAAACTGGAGTTTCAATGGCTCTTTGGACGGTTGTAATTCATTTGGACCAAAAATTGTCCAACCCACTTGCATAAGATCCGAAATTGTCCAACCCAATTTTCTTTTTCCAAACTCCAAACTTCATATTTTATATTTTTAATAAATTTGAATTTTTGCCTACATCCATAATTTGGATCGCGTACAATCCGGAAGTTTGAGAAATGGTCCACACCGGGTGTGAACCCTCCAATCCGAAAAAAGTGGGAATTTTTACAAGCCGGAAAAACTGGAGTTTCAATGGCTCTTTGGACGGTTGTAATTCATTTGGACCAAAAATTGTCCAACCCACTTGCATAAGATCCGAAATTGTCCAACCCAATTTTCTTTTTCCAAACTCCAAACTTCATATTTTATATTTTTAATAAATTTGAATTTTTGCCTACATCCATAATTTGGATCGCGTACAATCCGGAAGTTTGAGAAATGGTCCACACCGGGTAGGAACCGTCCAATCCGAAAAAAGTGGGAATTTTTA
>NW_027601209.1:497500-500000 GCF_964058835.1 Carex rostrata
CCCCAACGCGTGGCCGCATCCGCTTAGTTTTCCCCCGCTGAACTGTTTTCGGGTCAGTTTTGCCCAACGTTAGCCGCTTCCGCTTGCCGCTGGACTGTTTTCGGGCCAATTTCCACCGACTCTTGGCCGTATCCGCTTAGTTTTCCCCAACGCGTGGCCGCATCCGCTTAGTTTTCCCCCGCTGAACTGTTTTCGGGTCACTTTTGCCCAACGTTAGCCGCTTTCGCTTGCCGCTGGGCTGTTTTCGGGCCAATTTCCACCGACACTTGGCCGGATCCGCTTAGTTTTCCCCAACGCGTGGCCGCATCCGCTTAGTTTTCCCCCGCTTAACTGTTTTCGGGTCACTTTTCCCCAACGTTAGCCGCTTCCGCTTGCCGCTGGGCTGTTTTCGGGCCATTTTTCCCCAACACTTGGCCGTATCCGCTTAGTTTTCCCCAACGCGTGGCCGCATCCGCTTAGTTTTCCCCCGCTGAACTGTTTTCGGGTCACTTTTGCCCAACGTTAGCCGCTTCCGCTTGGCACTGGACTGTTTTCGGGCCAATTTCCACCGACTCTGGGCCGGATCCGCTTAGTTTTCCCCAACGCTTGGCTGCATCCGCTTAATTTTCCCCAGCTGAACTGTTTTCGGGTCACTTTGTCCCAACGTTAGCCGTTTCCGCTTGCCGCTGGACTGTTTTCGGGCCATTTTCCACCGACTCTTGGCCGTATCCGCTTGGTTTTCCCCAACGCTTGGCTGCTTCCGCTTAATTTCCCCCAGCTGAACTGTTTTCGGGTCACTTTTGCCCAACGTTAGCCGTTTCCGCTTGCCGCTGGACTGTTTTCGGGCCATTTTTCACCGACACTTGGCCGTATCCGCTTAGTTTTCGCCAACAATTGGCTGCATCCGCTTAATTTTCCAAGCTATACTGCTTTCGGGTCAGTTTTGCCCAACGTTAGCCGCTTCCGCTTGCCGCTGGGCTGTTTTCGGGCCATTTTCCACCCACGCTGGCACCGACGGGGCCATGTACACCCACGCGCGTGTACATGAGGGGGCACCCATTTTTGAAAACCTTGCCCCCCTATAGGGGAATATGCATTTTGAGGCTCTAGCCACGCCCAGGGTTACCACCCCCTGAAAATCCCCCAAGTCAAAATCACCCATGTAAAATATTCAAAAAAATCTCAAAAAATCACAAAAAATTTATAAAACCAAATAAATTCAAAAAAAAAAAAAAAATTCAAAAATTCAAAAAAAATTCAAAAAATTCAAAAAAATTCAAAAAAATTCAAAAATTTCAAAAATTCAAAAAAAGTCCAAAAACCCAAAAAAACTTCAAAAATTTCAAATATTCAAAAAAATTTCAAAAAAAATTTCAAAAATTTGCCCCGCTGAACTTTTTTCGGGTCAGTTTTGCCCAACGTTAGCCGCTTCCGCTTGCCGCTGGACTGTTTTCGGGCCAATTTCCACCGACTCTTGGCCGTATCCGCTTAGTTTTCCCCAACGCGTGGCCGCATCCGCTTAGTTTTCCCCCGCTGAACTGTTTTCGGGTCACTTTTGCCCAACGTTAGCCGCTTCCGCTTGCCGCTGGGCTGTTTTCGGGCCAATTTCCACCGACACTTGGCCGCATCCGCTTAGTTTTCCCCAACGCGTGGCCGCATCCGCTTAGTTTTCCCCCGCTTAACTATTTTCGGGTCACTTTTCCCCAACGTTAGCCGCTTCCGCTTGCCGCTGGGCTGTTTTCGGGCCATTTTTCCCCAACACTTGGCCGTATCCGCTTAGTTTTCCCCAACGCGTGGCCGCATCCGCTTAGTTTTCCCCCGCTGAACTGTTTTCGGGTCACTTTTCCCCAACGTTAGCCGCTTCCGCTTGCCGCTGGGCTGTTTTCGGGCCAATTTCCACCGACTCTGGGTCGGATCCGCTTAGTTTTCCCCAACGCTTGGCTGCATCCGCTTAATTTTCCCCAGCTGAACTGTTTTCGGGTCACTTTGTCCCAACGTTAGCCGTTTCCGCTTGCCGCTGGACTGTTTTCGGGCCATTTTCCACCGACTCTTGGCCGTATCCGCTTGGTTTTGCCCAACGCTTGGCTGCTTCCGCTTAATTTCCCCCAGCTGAACTGTTTTCGGGTCACTTTTGCCCAACGTTAGCCGTTTCCGCTTGCCGCTGGACTGTTTTCGGGCCATTTTTCACCGTCACTTGGCCGTATCCGCTTAGTTTTCGCCAACAATTGGCTGCATCCGCTTAATTTTCCAAGCTATACTGCTTTCGGGTCAGTTTTGCCCAACGTTAGCCGCTTCCGCTTGCCGCTGGGCTGTTTTCGGGCCATTTTCCACCCACGCTGGCACCGACGGGGCCATGTACACCCACGCGCGTGTACATGAGGGGGCACCCATTTTTGAAAACCTTGCCCCCCTATAGGGGAATATGCATTTTGAGGCTCTAGCCACGCCCAGGGTTACCACCCCCTGAAAATCCCCCAAGTCGAAATCACCCATGTAAAATATTCAAAAAAATCTCAAAAAA
>NW_027601209.1:510000-515000 GCF_964058835.1 Carex rostrata
GGCTTTACGGCTGGGGATTTCAACCCGCTCGGTCTCTGCGGGGCGCCTCCACGCTTAGGCGCCCCGCTCAACCGTGTTTCACCGGCTTTACGGCTGGGGATTTCAACCCGCTCGGTCTCTGCGGGGCGCCTCCACGCTTAGGCGCCCCGCTCAACCGTGTTTCACCGGCTTTACGGCTGGGGATTTCAACCCGCTCGGTCACTGCAGGGCACCTCCACGCTTAGGCGCCCCGCTCAACCGTGTTTCGCCGGCTTTACGGCTGGGGATTTCAACCCGCGCGGCTACCCGCATCGGTCTTACGGGCGCCTCCACGCTTAGACGTCCTGCCCGAACGTGTTTCGCCGGCTTTACGGCTGGGGATTTCAACCCGCTCGGTCTCTGCGGGGCGCCTCCACGCTTAGGCGCCCCAATGAACCGTGTTTCGCCGGCTTTACGGCTGGGGATTTCAACCCGCTCGGTCTCTGCGGGGCGCCTCCACGCTTAGGCGCCCCAATGAACCGTGTTTCACCGGCTTTACGGCTGGGGATTTCAACCCGCGCGGCTACCCGCATCGGCCTTACGGGCGAAACTCCACGCGGAGTCACCCTGCCCGACCGCTTTTCGCCGGCTTTACGGCTGGGGATTTCAACCCGCATCGGTCTTACGGGCGCCTCCACGCTTAGACGCCCTGCCCCACCGTGTTTCGCCGGTTCTACGGCTGGGGATTTCAACCCGCGTGGTCCGTGTTTTTCGGTAACATATTCGTGTTCCTTGCCCCCGAATCGTGTCTTTTGTCCCCGCTGCACCGTGTTTTTTGCCCCCGCTCAACCGTGTTCTTTGCCCCCGCTCAACCGTGCTTACTGCCCCCGCTCAACCGTGCTTTTTCGGTAACATAATCGTGTTTTCGGGTAACATAATCTTGTTTTTCGGGCCATTTTACACCGACGGAGGCACCCACAGGGGCCATGTACACCCCGCTTGGCATGTACATGAGGGGCTGCCTCTTCCAAAAATCCTTCCCCCCTATAGGGGAATATGCATTTTGGGTCTCCAGCCACGCCCAGGGTTACCACCCCCTGGAAATCCCCCAGGTTTACCCCCCATTTTATGTGGATGCATAGATTCAGACCGCCCTGCTCCACCGCTTTTGGCCATTTTTGCCCAACGTTAGCCGCTTCGGCTTGCCGCTGGACTGTTTTCGGGCCTTTTTCACCGACGCTTGGCCGTATCCGCTTAGTTTTCCCCAACGCTTGGCCGCATCCGCTTAGTTTTCCCCCGCTGGACTGTTTTCGGGTCACTTTTGCCCAACGTTAGCGGCTTCCGCTTGCCGCTGGACTGTTTTCGGGCCCTTTTTCACCGACCCTTGGCCGTATCCGCTTAGTTTTCCCCAACTCGTGGCCGCATCCGCTTAGTTTTCCCCCGCTGAACTGTTTTCGGGTCACTTTTGCCCAACGTTAGCCGCTTCCGCTTGCCGCTGGGATGTTTTCGGGCCATTTTTCCCCAACACTTGGCCGTATCCGCTTAGTTTTCCCCAACGCGTGGCCGCATCCGCTTAGTTTTCCCCCGCTGAACTGTTTTCGGGTCAGTTTTGCCCAACGTTAGCCGCTTCCGCTTGCCGCTGGACTGTTTTCGGGCCAATTTCCACCGACTCTTGGCCGTATCCGCTTAGTTTTCCCCAACGCGTGGCCGCATCCGCTTAGTTTTCCCCCGCTGAACTGTTTTCGGGTCACTTTTGCCCAACGTTAGCGGCTTCCGCTTGCCGCTGGACTGTTTTCGGGCCAATTTCCACCGACTCTTGGCCGTATCCGCTTAGTTTTCCCCAACGCGTGGCCGCATCCGCTTAGTTTTCCCCCGCTGAACTGTTTTCGGGTCAGTTTTGCCCAACGTTAGCCGCTTCCGCTTGCCGCTGGACTGTTTTCGGGCCAATTTCCACCGACTCTTGGCCGTATCCGCTTAGTTTTCCCCAACGCGTGGCCGCATCCGCTTAGTTTTCCCCCGCTGAACTGTTTTCGGGTCACTTTTGCCCAACGTTAGCCGCTTTCGCTTGCCGCTGGGCTGTTTTCGGGCCAATTTCCACCGACACTTGGCCGGATCCGCTTAGTTTTCCCCAACGCGTGGCCGCATCCGCTTAGTTTTCCCCCGCTTAACTGTTTTCGGGTCACTTTTCCCCAACGTTAGCCGCTTCCGCTTGCCGCTGGGCTGTTTTCGGGCCATTTTTCCCCAACACTTGGCCGTATCCGCTTAGTTTTCCCCAACGCGTGGCCGCATCCGCTTAGTTTTCCCCCGCTGAACTGTTTTCGGGTCACTTTTGCCCAACGTTAGCCGCTTCCGCTTGGCACTGGACTGTTTTCGGGCCAATTTCCACCGACTCTGGGCCGGATCCGCTTAGTTTTCCCCAACGCTTGGCTGCATCCGCTTAATTTTCCCCAGCTGAACTGTTTTCGGGTCACTTTGTCCCAACGTTAGCCGTTTCCGCTTGCCGCTGGACTGTTTTCGGGCCATTTTCCACCGACTCTTGGCCGTATCCGCTTGGTTTTCCCCAAGGCTTGGCTGCTTCCGCTTAATTTCCCCCAGCTGAACTGTTTTCGGGTCACTTTTGCCCAACGTTAGCCGTTTCCGCTTGCCGCTGGACTGTTTTCGGGCCATTTTTCACCGACACTTGGCCGTATCCGCTTAGTTTTCGCCAACAATTGGCTGCATCCGCTTAATTTTCCAAGCTATACTGCTTTCGGGTCAGTTTTGCCCAACGTTAGCCGCTTCCGCTTGCCGCTGGGCTGTTTTCGGGCCATTTTCCACCCACGCTGGCACCGACGGGGCCATGTACACCCACGCGCGTGTACATGAGGGGGCACCCATTTTTGAAAACCTTGCCCCCCTATAGGGGAATATGCATTTTGAGGCTCTAGCCACGCCCAGGGTTACCACCCCCTGAAAATCCCCCAAGTCAAAATCACCCATGTAAAATATTCAAAAAAATCTCAAAAAATCACAAAAAATTTATAAAACCAAATAAATTCAAAAAAAAAAAAAAAATTCAAAAATTCAAAAAAAATTCAAAAAATTCAAAAAAATTCAAAAAAATTCAAAAATTTCAAAAATTCAAAAAAAGTCCAAAAACCCAAAAAAACTTCAAAAATTTCAAAAATTCAAAAAAATTTCAAAAAAAATTTCAAAAATTTGCCCCGCTGAACTTTTTTCGGGTCAGTTTTGCCCAACGTTAGCCGCTTCCGCTTGCCGCTGGACTGTTTTCGGGCCAATTTCCACCGACTCTTGGCCGTATCCGCTTAGTTTTCCCCAACGCGTGGCCGCATCCGCTTAGTTTTCCCCCGCTGAACTGTTTTCGGGTCACTTTTGCCCAACGTTAGCCGCTTCCGCTTGCCGCTGGGCTGTTTTCGGGCCAATTTCCACCGACACTTGGCCGCATCCGCTTAGTTTTCCCCAACGCGTGGCCGCATCCGCTTAGTTTTCCCCCGCTTAACTATTTTCGGGTCACTTTTCCCCAACGTTAGCCGCTTCCGCTTGCCGCTGGGCTGTTTTCGGGCCATTTTTCCCCAACACTTGGCCGTATCCGCTTAGTTTTCCCCAACGCGTGGCCGCATCCGCTTACTTTTCCCCCGCTGAACTGTTTTCGGGTCACTTTTCCCCAACGTTAGCCGCTTCCGCTTGCCGCTGGGCTGTTTTCGGGCCAATTTCCACCGACTCTGGGTCGGATCCGCTTAGTTTTCCCCAACGCTTGGCTGCATCCGCTTAATTTTCCCCAGCTGAACTGTTTTCGGGTCACTTTGTCCCAACGTTAGCCGTTTCCGCTTGCCGCTGGACTGTTTTCGGGCCATTTTCCACCGACTCTTGGCCGTATCCGCTTGGTTTTGCCCAACGCTTGGCTGCTTCCGCTTAATTTCCCCCAGCTGAACTGTTTTCGGGTCACTTTTGCCCAACGTTAGCCGTTTCCGCTTGCCGCTGGACTGTTTTCGGGCCATTTTTCACCGTCACTTGGCCGTATCCGCTTAGTTTTCGCCAACAATTGGCTGCATCCGCTTAATTTTCCAAGCTATACTGCTTTCGGGTCAGTTTTGCCCAACGTTAGCCGCTTCCGCTTGCCGCTGGGCTGTTTTCGGGCCATTTTCCACCCACGCTGGCACCGACGGGGCCATGTACACCCACGCGCGTGTACATGAGGGGGCACCCATTTTTGAAAACCTTGCCCCCCTATAGGGGAATATGCATTTTGAGGCTCTAGCCACGCCCAGGGTTACCACCCCCTGAAAATCCCCCAAGTCGAAATCACCCATGTAAAATATTCAAAAAAATCTCAAAAAATCACAAAAAATTTATAAAATCAAATAAATTCAAAAAAAAAAAAAAATTCAAAAATTCAAAAAAAATTCAAAAAATTCAAAAAAATTCAAAAAAATTCAAAAAATTCAAAAATTCAAAAAAAGTCCAAAATCCCAAAAAAACTTCAAAAATTTCAAAAATTCAAAAAAATTTCAAAATTTCAAAAAAAATTTCAAAAATTTGCCCCGCTGAACTGTTTTCGGGTCACTTTTGCCCAACGTTAGCCGCTTCCGCTTGCCGCTGGACTGTTTTCGGGCCTATTTCCACCGACTCTTGGCCGTATCCGCTTAGTTTTCCCCAACGCGTGGCCGCATCCGCTTAGTTTTCCCCCGCTTAACTGTTTTCGGGTCACTTTTCCCCAACGTTAGCTGCTTCCGCTTGCCGCTGGGCTGTTTTCGGGCCATTTTTCCCCAACACTTGGCTGGATCCGCTTAGTTTTCCCCAACGCGTGGCCGCATCCGCTTAGTTTTCCCCCGCTGAACTGTTTTCGGGTCACTTTTTCCCAACGTTAGCCGCTTCCGCTTGCCGCTGGACTGTTTTCGGGCCAATTTCCACCGACTCTGGGCCGGATCCGCTTTGTTTTCCCCAACGCGTGGCCGCATCCGCTTAGTTTTCCCCCGCTTAACTGTTTTCGGGTCACTTTTCCCCAACGTTAGCCGCTTCCGCTTGCCGCTGGGCTGTTTTCG
>NW_027601209.1:525000-530000 GCF_964058835.1 Carex rostrata
TTTCAACCCGCTCGGTCTCTGCGGGGCGCCTCCACGCTTAGGCGCCCCAATGAACCGTGTTTCACCGGCTTTACGGCTGGGGATTTCAACCCGCGCGGCTACCCGCATCGGCCTTACGGGCGAAACTCCACGCGGAGTCACCCTGCCCGACCGCTTTTCGCCGGCTTTACGGCTGGGGATTTCAACCCGCATCGGTCTTACGGGCGCCTCCACGCTTAGACGCCCTGCCCCACCGTGTTTCGCCGGTTCTACGGCTGGGGATTTCAACCCGCGTGGTCCGTGTTTTTCGGTAACATATTCGTGTTCCTTGCCCCCGAATCGTGTCTTTTGTCCCCGCTGCACCGTGTTTTTTGCCCCCGCTCAACCGTGTTCTTTGCCCCCGCTCAACCGTGCTTACTGCCCCCGCTCAACCGTGCTTTTTCGGTAACATAATCGTGTTTTCGGGTAACATAATCTTGTTTTTCGGGCCATTTTACACCGACGGAGGCACCCACAGGGGCCATGTACACCCCGCTTGGCATGTACATGAGGGGCTGCCTCTTCCAAAAATCCTTCCCCCCTATAGGGGAATATGCATTTTGGGTCTCCAGCCACGCCCAGGGTTACCACCCCCTGGAAATCCCCCAGGTTTACCCCCCATTTTATGTGGATGCATAGATTCAGACCGCCCTGCTCCACCGCTTTTGGCCATTTTTGCCCAACGTTAGCCGCTTCGGCTTGCCGCTGGACTGTTTTCGGGCCTTTTTCACCGACGCTTGGCCGTATCCGCTTAGTTTTCCCCAACGCTTGGCCGCATCCGCTTAGTTTTCCCCCGCTGGACTGTTTTCGGGTCACTTTTGCCCAACGTTAGCGGCTTCCGCTTGCCGCTGGACTGTTTTCGGGCCCTTTTTCACCGACCCTTGGCCGTATCCGCTTAGTTTTCCCCAACTCGTGGCCGCATCCGCTTAGTTTTCCCCCGCTGAACTGTTTTCGGGTCACTTTTGCCCAACGTTAGCCGCTTCCGCTTGCCGCTGGGATGTTTTCGGGCCATTTTTCCCCAACACTTGGCCGTATCCGCTTAGTTTTCCCCAACGCGTGGCCGCATCCGCTTAGTTTTCCCCCGCTGAACTGTTTTCGGGTCAGTTTTGCCCAACGTTAGCCGCTTCCGCTTGCCGCTGGACTGTTTTCGGGCCAATTTCCACCGACTCTTGGCCGTATCCGCTTAGTTTTCCCCAACGCGTGGCCGCATCCGCTTAGTTTTCCCCCGCTGAACTGTTTTCGGGTCAGTTTTGCCCAACGTTAGCCGCTTCCGCTTGCCGCTGGACTGTTTTCGGGCCAATTTCCACCGACTCTTGGCCGTATCCGCTTAGTTTTCCCCAACGCGTGGCCGCATCCGCTTAGTTTTCCCCCGCTGAACTGTTTTCGGGTCACTTTTGCCCAACGTTAGCCGCTTTCGCTTGCCGCTGGGCTGTTTTCGGGCCAATTTCCACCGACACTTGGCCGGATCCGCTTAGTTTTCCCCAACGCGTGGCCGCATCCGCTTAGTTTTCCCCCGCTTAACTGTTTTCGGGTCACTTTTCCCCAACGTTAGCCGCTTCCGCTTGCCGCTGGGCTGTTTTCGGGCCATTTTTCCCCAACACTTGGCCGTATCCGCTTAGTTTTCCCCAACGCGTGGCCGCATCCGCTTAGTTTTCCCCCGCTGAACTGTTTTCGGGTCACTTTTGCCCAACGTTAGCCGCTTCCGCTTGGCACTGGACTGTTTTCGGGCCAATTTCCACCGACTCTGGGCCGGATCCGCTTAGTTTTCCCCAACGCTTGGCTGCATCCGCTTAATTTTCCCCAGCTGAACTGTTTTCGGGTCACTTTGTCCCAACGTTAGCCGTTTCCGCTTGCCGCTGGACTGTTTTCGGGCCATTTTCCACCGACTCTTGGCCGTATCCGCTTGGTTTTCCCCAACGCTTGGCTGCTTCCGCTTAATTTCCCCCAGCTGAACTGTTTTCGGGTCACTTTTGCCCAACGTTAGCCGTTTCCGCTTGCCGCTGGACTGTTTTCGGGCCATTTTTCACCGACACTTGGCCGTATCCGCTTAGTTTTCGCCAACAATTGGCTGCATCCGCTTAATTTTCCAAGCTATACTGCTTTCGGGTCAGTTTTGCCCAACGTTAGCCGCTTCCGCTTGCCGCTGGGCTGTTTTCGGGCCATTTTCCACCCACGCTGGCACCGACGGGGCCATGTACACCCACGCGCGTGTACATGAGGGGGCACCCATTTTTGAAAACCTTGCCCCCCTATAGGGGAATATGCATTTTGAGGCTCTAGCCACGCCCAGGGTTACCACCCCCTGAAAATCCCCCAAGTCAAAATCACCCATGTAAAATATTCAAAAAAATCTCAAAAAATCACAAAAAATTTATAAAACCAAATAAATTCAAAAAAAAAAAAAAAATTCAAAAATTCAAAAAAAATTCAAAAAATTCAAAAAAATTCAAAAAAATTCAAAAATTTCAAAAATTCAAAAAAAGTCCAAAAACCCAAAAAAACTTCAAAAATTTCAAATATTCAAAAAAATTTCAAAAAAAATTTCAAAAATTTGCCCCGCTGAACTTTTTTCGGGTCAGTTTTGCCCAACGTTAGCCGCTTCCGCTTGCCGCTGGACTGTTTTCGGGCCAATTTCCACCGACTCTTGGCCGTATCCGCTTAGTTTTCCCCAACGCGTGGCCGCATCCGCTTAGTTTTACCCCGCTGAACTGTTTTCGGGTCACTTTTGCCCAACGTTAGCCGCTTCCGCTTGCCGCTGGGCTGTTTTCGGGCCAATTTCCACCGACACTTGGCCGCATCCGCTTAGTTTTCCCCAACGCGTGGCCGCATCCGCTTAGTTTTCCCCCGCTTAACTATTTTCGGGTCACTTTTCCCCAACGTTAGCCGCTTCCGCTTGCCGCTGGGCTGTTTTCGGGCCATTTTTCCCCAACACTTGGCCGTATCCGCTTAGTTTTCCCCAACGCGTGGCCGCATCCGCTTAGTTTTCCCCCGCTGAACTGTTTTCGGGTCACTTTTCCCCAACGTTAGCCGCTTCCGCTTGCCGCTGGGCTGTTTTCGGGCCAATTTCCACCGACTCTGGGTCGGATCCGCTTAGTTTTCCCCAACGCTTGGCTGCATCCGCTTAATTTTCCCCAGCTGAACTGTTTTCGGGTCACTTTGTCCCAACGTTAGCCGTTTCCGCTTGCCGCTGGACTGTTTTCGGGCCATTTTCCACCGACTCTTGGCCGTATCCGCTTGGTTTTGCCCAACGCTTGGCTGCTTCCGCTTAATTTCCCCCAGCTGAACTGTTTTCGGGTCACTTTTGCCCAACGTTAGCCGTTTCCGCTTGCCGCTGGACTGTTTTCGGGCCATTTTTCACCGTCACTTGGCCGTATCCGCTTAGTTTTCGCCAACAATTGGCTGCATCCGCTTAATTTTCCAAGCTATACTGCTTTCGGGTCAGTTTTGCCCAACGTTAGCCGCTTCCGCTTGCCGCTGGGCTGTTTTCGGGCCATTTTCCACCCACGCTGGCACCGACGGGGCCATGTACACCCACGCGCGTGTACATGAGGGGGCACCCATTTTTGAAAACCTTGCCCCCCTATAGGGGAATATGCATTTTGAGGCTCTAGCCACGCCCAGGGTTACCACCCCCTGAAAATCCCCCAAGTCGAAATCACCCATGTAAAATATTCAAAAAAATCTCAAAAAATCACAAAAAATTTATAAAATCAAATAAATTCAAAAAAAAAAAAAAAATTCAAAAATTCAAAAAAAATTCAAAAAATTCAAAAAAATTCAAAAAAATTCAAAAAATTCAAAAATTCAAAAAAAGTCCAAAAACCCAAAAAAACTTCAAAAATTTCAAAAATTCAAAAAAATTTCAAAATTTCAAAAAAAATTTCAAAAATTTGCCCCGCTGAACTGTTTTCGGGTCACTTTTGCCCAACGTTAGCCGCTTCCGCTTGCCGCTGGACTGTTTTCGGGCCTATTTCCACCGACTCTTGGCCGTATCCGCTTAGTTTTCCCCAACGCGTGGCCGCATCCGCTTAGTTTTCCCCCGCTTAACTGTTTTCGGGTCACTTTTCCCCAACGTTAGCTGCTTCCGCTTGCCGCTGGGCTGTTTTCGGGCCATTTTTCCCCAACACTTGGCTGGATCCGCTTAGTTTTCCCCAACGCGTGGCCGCATCCGCTTAGTTTTCCCCCGCTGAACTGTTTTCGGGTCACTTTTTCCCAACGTTAGCCGCTTCCGCTTGCCGCTGGACTGTTTTCGGGCCAATTTCCACCGACTCTGGGCCGGATCCGCTTTGTTTTCCCCAACGCGTGGCCGCATCCGCTTAGTTTTCCCCCGCTTAACTGTTTTCGGGTCACTTTTCCCCAACGTTAGCCGCTTCCGCTTGCCGCTGGGCTGTTTTCGGGCCAATTTCCACCGACTCTTGGCCGGATCCGCTTAATTTTCCCCAGCTGAACTGTTTTCGGGTCATTTTAGCCCGACGGGGGCACCGACGGGACTGTTTTCGGGCCATTTTGCACCGACGCTTGGCCGCATGCGCTCAGTTTTGGGGCCATTTTTCACTGACGGCTGGCCGCATCCGCTTAGTTGCCCCCGCTTTGCTGATTTTTGCGCCGTTTTTTTTGTTGAACTTCAGGTTTCAAACTTCCAATTTTTTTTCCAAACTGCAGATTTCATATTTTATATTTTTAATAAATTTGAACTTTTTCAAAATATAAAAAAAGTATTGCCTACATCCATAATTTGGATCGCGTACAATCCGGAAGTTTGAGAAATGGTCCACACCGGGTGTGAACCATCCAATCCGAAAAAAGTGGGAATTTTTACAAGCCGGAAAAACTGGAGTTTCAATGGCTCTTTGGACGGTTGTAATTCATTTGGACCAAAAATTGTCCAACCCACTTGCATAAGATCCGAAATTGTCCAACCCAATTTTCTTTTTCCAAACTCCAAACTTCATATTTTATATTTTTAATAAATTTGAATTTTT
>NW_027601209.1:540000-542500 GCF_964058835.1 Carex rostrata
AGCGGCTTCCGCTTGCCGCTGGACTGTTTTCGGGCCCTTTTTCACCGACCCTTGGCCGTATCCGCTTAGTTTTCCCCAACTCGTGGCCGCATCCGCTTAGTTTTCCCCCGCTGAACTGTTTTCGGGTCACTTTTGCCCAACGTTAGCCGCTTCCGCTTGCCGCTGGGATGTTTTCGGGCCATTTTTCCCCAACACTTGGCCGTATCCGCTTAGTTTTCCCCAACGCGTGGCCGCATCCGCTTAGTTTTCCCCCGCTGAACTGTTTTCGGGTCAGTTTTGCCCAACGTTAGCCGCTTCCGCTTGCCGCTGGACTGTTTTCGGGCCAATTTCCACCGACTCTTGGCCGTATCCGCTTAGTTTTCCCCAACGCGTGGCCGCATCCGCTTAGTTTTCCCCCGCTGAACTGTTTTCGGGTCACTTTTGCCCAACGTTAGCGGCTTCCGCTTGCCGCTGGACTGTTTTCGGGCCAATTTCCACCGACTCTTGGCCGTATCCGCTTAGTTTTCCCCAACGCGTGGCCGCATCCGCTTAGTTTTCCCCCGCTGAACTGTTTTCGGGTCAGTTTTGCCCAACGTTAGCCGCTTCCGCTTGCCGCTGGACTGTTTTCGGGCCAATTTCCACCGACTCTTGGCCGTATCCGCTTAGTTTTCCCCAACGCGTGGCCGCATCCGCTTAGTTTTCCCCCGCTGAACTGTTTTCGGGTCACTTTTGCCCAACGTTAGCCGCTTTCGCTTGCCGCTGGGCTGTTTTCGGGCCAATTTCCACCGACACTTGGCCGGATCCGCTTAGTTTTCCCCAACGCGTGGCCGCATCCGCTTAGTTTTCCCCCGCTTAACTGTTTTCGGGTCACTTTTCCCCAACGTTAGCCGCTTCCGCTTGCCGCTGGGCTGTTTTCGGGCCATTTTTCCCCAACACTTGGCCGTATCCGCTTAGTTTTCCCCAACGCGTGGCCGCATCCGCTTAGTTTTCCCCCGCTGAACTGTTTTCGGGTCACTTTTGCCCAACGTTAGCCGCTTCCGCTTGGCACTGGACTGTTTTCGGGCCAATTTCCACCGACTCTGGGCCGGATCCGCTTAGTTTTCCCCAACGCTTGGCTGCATCCGCTTAATTTTCCCCAGCTGAACTGTTTTCGGGTCACTTTGTCCCAACGTTAGCCGTTTCCGCTTGCCGCTGGACTGTTTTCGGGCCATTTTCCACCGACTCTTGGCCGTATCCGCTTGGTTTTCCCCAAGGCTTGGCTGCTTCCGCTTAATTTCCCCCAGCTGAACTGTTTTCGGGTCACTTTTGCCCAACGTTAGCCGTTTCCGCTTGCCGCTGGACTGTTTTCGGGCCATTTTTCACCGACACTTGGCCGTATCCGCTTAGTTTTCGCCAACAATTGGCTGCATCCGCTTAATTTTCCAAGCTATACTGCTTTCGGGTCAGTTTTGCCCAACGTTAGCCGCTTCCGCTTGCCGCTGGGCTGTTTTCGGGCCATTTTCCACCCACGCTGGCACCGACGGGGCCATGTACACCCACGCGCGTGTACATGAGGGGGCACCCATTTTTGAAAACCTTGCCCCCCTATAGGGGAATATGCATTTTGAGGCTCTAGCCACGCCCAGGGTTACCACCCCCTGAAAATCCCCCAAGTCAAAATCACCCATGTAAAATATTCAAAAAAATCTCAAAAAATCACAAAAAATTTATAAAACCAAATAAATTCAAAAAAAAAAAAAAAATTCAAAAATTCAAAAAAAATTCAAAAAATTCAAAAAAATTCAAAAAAATTCAAAAATTTCAAAAATTCAAAAAAAGTCCAAAAACCCAAAAAAACTTCAAAAATTTCAAAAATTCAAAAAAATTTCAAAAAAAATTTCAAAAATTTGCCCCGCTGAACTTTTTTCGGGTCAGTTTTGCCCAACGTTAGCCGCTTCCGCTTGCCGCTGGACTGTTTTCGGGCCAATTTCCACCGACTCTTGGCCGTATCCGCTTAGTTTTCCCCAACGCGTGGCCGCATCCGCTTAGTTTTCCCCCGCTGAACTGTTTTCGGGTCACTTTTGCCCAACGTTAGCCGCTTCCGCTTGCCGCTGGGCTGTTTTCGGGCCAATTTCCACCGACACTTGGCCGCATCCGCTTAGTTTTCCCCAACGCGTGGCCGCATCCGCTTAGTTTTCCCCCGCTTAACTATTTTCGGGTCACTTTTCCCCAACGTTAGCCGCTTCCGCTTGCCGCTGGGCTGTTTTCGGGCCATTTTTCCCCAACACTTGGCCGTATCCGCTTAGTTTTCCCCAACGCGTGGCCGCATCCGCTTACTTTTCCCCCGCTGAACTGTTTTCGGGTCACTTTTCCCCAACGTTAGCCGCTTCCGCTTGCCGCTGGGCTGTTTTCGGGCCAATTTCCACCGACTCTGGGTCGGATCCGCTTAGTTTTCCCCAACGCTTGGCTGCATCCGCTTAATTTTCCCCAGCTGAACTGTTTTCGGGTCACTTTGTCCCAACGTTAGCCGTTTCCGCTTGCC
>NW_027601209.1:552500-557500 GCF_964058835.1 Carex rostrata
GCGGCTACCCGCATCGGTCTTACGGGCGCCTCCACGCTTAGACGCCCTGCCCGATCGTGTTTCGCCGGCTTTACGGCTGGGGATTTCAACCCGCTCGGTCTCTGCGGGGCGCCTCCACGCTTAGGCGCCCCAATGAACCGTGTTTCGCCGGCTTTACGGCTGGGGATTTCAACCCGCTCGGTCTCTGCGGGGCGCCTCCACGCTGAGGCACCCCGCTCAACCGTGTTTCGCCGCCTTTACGGCTGGGGATTTCAACCCTTGCGGCTACCCGCATCGGTCTTACGGGCGCCTCCACGCTTAGACGCCCTGCCCGATCGTGTTTCGCCGGCTTTACGGCTGGGGATTTCAACCCGCATCGGTCTCTGCGGGGCGCCTCCACGCTTAGGCACCCCGCTCAACCGTGTTTAGCCGGCTTTACGGCTGGGGATTTCAACCCGCTCGGTCACTGCGGGGCGCCCCCACGCTTAGGCGCCCCGCTCAACCGTGTTTCGCCGGCTTTACGGCTGGGGATTTCAACCCTTGCGGCTACCCGCATCGGTCTTACGGGCGCCTCCACGCTTAGACGCCCTGCCCGATCGTGTTTCGCCGGCTTTACGGCTGGGGATTTCAACCCGCATCGGTCTCTGCGGGGCGCCTCCACGCTTAGGCACCCCGCTCAACCGTGTTTCGCCGGCTTTACGGCTGGGGATTTCAACCCGCTCGGTCACTGCGGGGCGCCTCCACGCTTAGGCGCCCCGCTCAACCGTGTTTCGCCGGCTTTACGGCTGGGGATTTCAACCCGCGCGGCTACCCGCATCGGTCTTACGGGCGCCTCCACGCTTAGACGCCCTGCCCGATCGTGTTTCGCCGGCTTTACGGCTGGGGATTTCAACCCGCTCGGTCTCTGCGGGGCGCCTCCACGCTTAGGCGCCCCAATGAACCGTGTTTCGCCGGCTTTACGGCTGGGGATTTCAACCCGCTCGGTCTCTGCGGGGCGCCTCCACGCTGAGGCACCCCGCTCAACCGTGTTTCGCCGCCTTTACGGCTGGGGATTTCAACCCTTGCGGCTACCCGCATCGGTCTTACGGGCGCCTCCACGCTTAGACGCCCTGCCCGATCGTGTTTCGCCGGCTTTACGGCTGGGGATTTCAACCCGCTCGGTCTCTGCGGGGCGCCTCCACGCTTAGGCGCCCCAATGAACCGTGTTTCGCCGGCTTTACGGCTGGGGATTTCAACCCGCATCGGTCTCTGCGGGGCGCCTCCACGCTTAGGCGCCCCGCTCAACCGTGTTTCACCGGCTTTACGGCTGGGGATTTCAACCCGCTCGGTCTCTGCGGGGCGCCTCCACGCTTAGGCGCCCCGCTCAACCGTGTTTCACCGGCTTTACGGCTGGGGATTTCAACCCGCTCGGTCACTGCAGGGCACCTCCACGCTTAGGCGCCCCGCTCAACCGTGTTTCGCCGGCTTTACGGCTGGGGATTTCAACCCGCGCGGCTACCCGCATCGGTCTTACGGGCGCCTCCACGCTTAGACGTCCTGCCCGAACGTGTTTCGCCGGCTTTACGGCTGGGGATTTCAACCCGCTCGGTCTCTGCGGGGCGCCTCCACGCTTAGGCGCCCCAATGAACCGTGTTTCGCCGGCTTTACGGCTGGGGATTTCAACCCGCGCGGCTACCCGCATCGGTCTTACGGGCAAAACTCCACGCGGAGTCGCCCTGCCCGAACTTGTTTCGCCGGCTTTACGGCTGGGGATTTCAACCCGCTCGGTCTCTGCGGGGCGCCTCCACGCTTAGGCGCCCCAATGAACCGTGTTTCGCCGGCTTTACGGCTGGGGATTTCAACCCGCTCGGTCTCTGCGGGGCGCCTCCACGCTTAGGCGCCCCAATGAACCGTGTTTCGCCGGCTTTACGGCTGGGGATTTCAACCCGCTCGGTCTCTGCGGGGCGCCTCCACGCTTAGGCGCCCCAATGAACCGTGTTTCACCGGCTTTACGGCTGGGGATTTCAACCCGCGCGGCTACCCGCATCGGCCTTACGGGCGAAACTCCACGCGGAGTCACCCTGCCCGACCGCTTTTCGCCGGCTTTACGGCTGGGGATTTCAACCCGCATCGGTCTTACGGGCGCCTCCACGCTTAGACGCCCTGCCCCACCGTGTTTCGCCGGTTCTACGGCTGGGGATTTCAACCCGCGTGGTCCGTGTTTTTCGGTAACATATTCGTGTTCCTTGCCCCCGAATCGTGTCTTTTGTCCCCGCTGCACCGTGTTTTTTGCCCCCGCTCAACCGTGTTCTTTGCCCCCGCTCAACCGTGCTTACTGCCCCCGCTCAACCGTGCTTTTTCGGTAACATAATCGTGTTTTCGGGTAACATAATCTTGTTTTTCGGGCCATTTTACACCGACGGAGGCACCCACAGGGGCCATGTACACCCCGCTTGGCATGTACATGAGGGGCTGCCTCTTCCAAAAATCCTTCCCCCCTATAGGGGAATATGCATTTTGGGTCTCCAGCCACGCCCAGGGTTACCACCCCCTGGAAATCCCCCAGGTTTACCCCCCATTTTATGTGGATGCATAGATTCAGACCGCCCTGCTCCACCGCTTTTGGCCATTTTTGCCCAACGTTAGCCGCTTCGGCTTGCCGCTGGACTGTTTTCGGGCCTTTTTCACCGACGCTTGGCCGTATCCGCTTAGTTTTCCCCAACGCTTGGCCGCATCCGCTTAGTTTTCCCCCGCTGGACTGTTTTCGGGTCACTTTTGCCCAACGTTAGCGGCTTCCGCTTGCCGCTGGACTGTTTTCGGGCCCTTTTTCACCGACCCTTGGCCGTATCCGCTTAGTTTTCCCCAACTCGTGGCCGCATCCGCTTAGTTTTCCCCCGCTGAACTGTTTTCGGGTCACTTTTGCCCAACGTTAGCCGCTTCCGCTTGCCGCTGGGATGTTTTCGGGCCATTTTTCCCCAACACTTGGCCGTATCCGCTTAGTTTTCCCCAACGCGTGGCCGCATCCGCTTAGTTTTCCCCCGCTGAACTGTTTTCGGGTCAGTTTTGCCCAACGTTAGCCGCTTCCGCTTGCCGCTGGACTGTTTTCGGGCCAATTTCCACCGACTCTTGGCCGTATCCGCTTAGTTTTCCCCAACGCGTGGCCGCATCCGCTTAGTTTTCCCCCGCTGAACTGTTTTCGGGTCACTTTTGCCCAACGTTAGCGGCTTCCGCTTGCCGCTGGACTGTTTTCGGGCCAATTTCCACCGACTCTTGGCCGTATCCGCTTAGTTTTCCCCAACGCGTGGCCGCATCCGCTTAGTTTTCCCCCGCTGAACTGTTTTCGGGTCAGTTTTGCCCAACGTTAGCCGCTTCCGCTTGCCGCTGGACTGTTTTCGGG
The DNA here is from genome assembly GCF_964058835.1 of Carex rostrata. Taxonomy (NCBI): domain Eukaryota; kingdom Viridiplantae; phylum Streptophyta; class Magnoliopsida; order Poales; family Cyperaceae; genus Carex; species Carex rostrata. Next base: position 555,856 of record NW_027601209.1, read on the forward strand.
CCAATTTCCACCGACTCTTGGCCGTATCCGCTTAGTTTTCCCCAACGCGTGGCCGCATCCGCTTAGTTTTCCCCCGCTGAACTGTTTTCGGGTCACTTTTGCCCAACGTTAGCCGCTTTCGCTTGCCGCTGGGCTGTTTTCGGGCCAATTTCCACCGACACTTGGCCGGATCCGCTTAGTTTTCCCCAACGCGTGGCCGCATCCGCTTAGTTTTCCCCCGCTTAACTGTTTTCGGGTCACTTTTCCCCAACGTTAGCCGCTTCCGCTTGCCGCTGGGCTGTTTTCGGGCCATTTTTCCCCAACACTTGGCCGTATCCGCTTAGTTTTCCCCAACGCGTGGCCGCATCCGCTTAGTTTTCCCCCGCTGAACTGTTTTCGGGTCACTTTTGCCCAACGTTAGCCGCTTCCGCTTGGCACTGGACTGTTTTCGGGCCAATTTCCACCGACTCTGGGCCGGATCCGCTTAGTTTTCCCCAACGCTTGGCTGCATCCGCTTAATTTTCCCCAGCTGAACTGTTTTCGGGTCACTTTGTCCCAACGTTAGCCGTTTCCGCTTGCCGCTGGACTGTTTTCGGGCCATTTTCCACCGACTCTTGGCCGTATCCGCTTGGTTTTCCCCAACGCTTGGCTGCTTCCGCTTAATTTCCCCCAGCTGAACTGTTTTCGGGTCACTTTTGCCCAACGTTAGCCGTTTCCGCTTGCCGCTGGACTGTTTTCGGGCCATTTTTCACCGACACTTGGCCGTATCCGCTTAGTTTTCGCCAACAATTGGCTGCATCCGCTTAATTTTCCAAGCTATACTGCTTTCGGGTCAGTTTTGCCCAACGTTAGCCGCTTCCGCTTGCCGCTGGGCTGTTTTCGGGCCATTTTCCACCCACGCTGGCACCGACGGGGCCATGTACACCCACGCGCGTGTACATGAGGGGGCACCCATTTTTGAAAACCTTGCCCCCCTATAGGGGAATATGCATTTTGAGGCTCTAGCCACGCCCAGGGTTACCACCCCCTGAAAATCCCCCAAGTCAAAATCACCCATGTAAAATATTCAAAAAAATCTCAAAAAATCACAAAAAATTTATAAAACCAAATAAATTCAAAAAAAAAAAAAAAATTCAAAAATTCAAAAAAAATTCAAAAAATTCAAAAAAATTCAAAAAAATTCAAAAATTTCAAAAATTCAAAAAAAGTCCAAAAACCCAAAAAAACTTCAAAAATTTCAAATATTCAAAAAAATTTCAAAAAAAATTTCAAAAATTTGCCCCGCTGAACTTTTTTCGGGTCAGTTTTGCCCAACGTTAGCCGCTTCCGCTTGCCGCTGGACTGTTTTCGGGCCAATTTCCACCGACTCTTGGCCGTATCCGCTTAGTTTTCCCCAACGCGTGGCCGCATCCGCTTAGTTTTCCCCCGCTGAACTGTTTTCGGGTCACTTTTGCCCAACGTTAGCCGCTTCCGCTTGCCGCTGGGCTGTTTTCGGGCCAATTTCCACCGACACTTGGCCGCATCCGCTTAGTTTTCCCCAACGCGTGGCCGCATCCGCTTAGTTTTCCCCCGCTTAACTATTTTCGGGTCACTTTTCCCCAACGTTAGCCGCTTCCGCTTGCCGCTGGGCTGTTTTCGGGCCATTTTTCCCCAACACTTGGCCGTA
>NW_027601209.1:567500-572500 GCF_964058835.1 Carex rostrata
GTCTTACGGGCGCCTCCACGCTTAGACGCCCTGCCCGATCGTGTTTCGCCGGCTTTACGGCTGGGGATTTCAACCCGCTCGGTCTCTGCGGGGCGCCTCCACGCTTAGGCGCCCCAATGAACCGTGTTTCGCCGGCTTTACGGCTGGGGATTTCAACCCGCTCGGTCTCTGCGGGGCGCCTCCACGCTGAGGCACCCCGCTCAACCGTGTTTCGCCGCCTTTACGGCTGGGGATTTCAACCCTTGCGGCTACCCGCATCGGTCTTACGGGCGCCTCCACGCTTAGACGCCCTGCCCGATCGTGTTTCGCCGGCTTTACGGCTGGGGATTTCAACCCGCATCGGTCTCTGTGGGGCGCCTCCACGCTTAGGCACCCCGCTCAACCGTGTTTCGCCGGCTTTACGGCTGGGGATTTCAACCCGCTCGGTCACTGCGGGGCGCCTCCACGCTTAGGCGCCCCGCTCAACCGTGTTTCGCCGGCTTTACGGCTGGGGATTTCAACCCGCGCGGCTACCCGCATCGGTCTTACGGGCGCCTCCACGCTTAGACGCCCTGCCCGAACGTGTTTCGCCGGCTTTACGGCTGGGGATTTCAACCCGCTCGGTCTCTGCGGGGCGCCTCCACGCTTAGGCGCCCCAATGAACCGTGTTTCGCCGGCTTTACGGCTGGGGATTTCAACCCGCGCGGCTACCCGCATCGGTCTTACGGGCGAAACTCCACGCGGAGTCGCCCTGCCCGAACGTGTTTCACCGGCTTTACGGCTGGGGATTACAACCCGCTCGGTCTCTGCGGGGCGCCTCCACGCTTAGGCGCCCCGCTCAACCGTGTTTCACCGGCTTTACGGCTGGGGATTTCAACCCGCTCGGTCTCTGCGGGGCGCCTCCACGCTTAGGCGCCCCGCTCAACCGTGTTTCACCGGCTTTACGGCTGGGGCTTTCAACCCGCTCGGTCACTGCAGGGCACCTCCACGCTTAGGCGCCCCGCTCAACCGTGTTTCGCCGGCTTTACGGCTGGGGATTTCAACCCGCGCGGCTACCCGCATCGGTCTTACGGGCGCCTCCACGCTTAGACGTCCTGCCCGAACGTGTTTCGCCGGCTTTACGGCTGGGGATTTCAACCCGCTCGGTCTCTGCGGGGCGCCTCCACGCTTAGGCGCCCCAATGAACCGTGTTTCGCCGGCTTTACGGCTGGGGATTTCAACCCGCGCGGCTACCCGCATCGGTCTTACGGGCAAAACTCCACGCGGAGTCGCCCTGCCCGAACTTGTTTCGCCGGCTTTACGGCTGGGGATTTCAACCCGCTCGGTCTCTGCGGGGCGCCTCCACGCTTAGGCGCCCCAATGAACCGTGTTTCGCCGGCTTTACGGCTGGGGATTTCAACCCGCTCGGTCTCTGCGGGGCGCCTCCACGCTTAGGCGCCCCAATGAACCGTGTTTCGCCGGCTTTACGGCTGGGGATTTCAACCCGCTCGGTCTCTGCGGGGCGCCTCCACGCTTAGGCGCCCCAATGAACCGTGTTTCACCGGCTTTACGGCTGGGGATTTCAACCCGCGCGGCTACCCGCATCGGCCTTACGGGCGAAACTCCACGCGGAGTCACCCTGCCCGACCGCTTTTCGCCGGCTTTACGGCTGGGGATTTCAACCCGCATCGGTCTTACGGGCGCCTCCACGCTTAGACGCCCTGCCCCACCGTGTTTCGCCGGTTCTACGGCTGGGGATTTCAACCCGCGTGGTCCGTGTTTTTCGGTAACATATTCGTGTTCCTTGCCCCCGAATCGTGTCTTTTGTCCCCGCTGCACCGTGTTTTTTGCCCCCGCTCAACCGTGTTCTTTGCCCCCGCTCAACCGTGCTTACTGCCCCCGCTCAACCGTGCTTTTTCGGTAACATAATCGTGTTTTCGGGTAACATAATCTTGTTTTTCGGGCCATTTTACACCGACGGAGGCACCCACAGGGGCCATGTACACCCCGCTTGGCATGTACATGAGGGGCTGCCTCTTCCAAAAATCCTTCCCCCCTATAGGGGAATATGCATTTTGGGTCTCCAGCCACGCCCAGGGTTACCACCCCCTGGAAATCCCCCAGGTTTACCCCCCATTTTATGTGGATGCATAGATTCAGACCGCCCTGCTCCACCGCTTTTGGCCATTTTTGCCCAACGTTAGCCGCTTCGGCTTGCCGCTGGACTGTTTTCGGGCCTTTTTCACCGACGCTTGGCCGTATCCGCTTAGTTTTCCCCAACGCTTGGCCGCATCCGCTTAGTTTTCCCCCGCTGGACTGTTTTCGGGTCACTTTTGCCCAACGTTAGCGGCTTCCGCTTGCCGCTGGACTGTTTTCGGGCCCTTTTTCACCGACCCTTGGCCGTATCCGCTTAGTTTTCCCCAACTCGTGGCCGCATCCGCTTAGTTTTCCCCCGCTGAACTGTTTTCGGGTCACTTTTGCCCAACGTTAGCCGCTTCCGCTTGCCGCTGGGATGTTTTCGGGCCATTTTTCCCCAACACTTGGCCGTATCCGCTTAGTTTTCCCCAACGCGTGGCCGCATCCGCTTAGTTTTCCCCCGCTGAACTGTTTTCGGGTCAGTTTTGCCCAACGTTAGCCGCTTCCGCTTGCCGCTGGACTGTTTTCGGGCCAATTTCCACCGACTCTTGGCCGTATCCGCTTAGTTTTCCCCAACGCGTGGCCGCATCCGCTTAGTTTTCCCCCGCTGAACTGTTTTCGGGTCAGTTTTGCCCAACGTTAGCCGCTTCCGCTTGCCGCTGGACTGTTTTCGGGCCAATTTCCACCGACTCTTGGCCGTATCCGCTTAGTTTTCCCCAACGCGTGGCCGCATCCGCTTAGTTTTCCCCCGCTGAACTGTTTTCGGGTCACTTTTGCCCAACGTTAGCCGCTTTCGCTTGCCGCTGGGCTGTTTTCGGGCCAATTTCCACCGACACTTGGCCGGATCCGCTTAGTTTTCCCCAACGCGTGGCCGCATCCGCTTAGTTTTCCCCCGCTTAACTGTTTTCGGGTCACTTTTCCCCAACGTTAGCCGCTTCCGCTTGCCGCTGGGCTGTTTTCGGGCCATTTTTCCCCAACACTTGGCCGTATCCGCTTAGTTTTCCCCAACGCGTGGCCGCATCCGCTTAGTTTTCCCCCGCTGAACTGTTTTCGGGTCACTTTTGCCCAACGTTAGCCGCTTCCGCTTGGCACTGGACTGTTTTCGGGCCAATTTCCACCGACTCTGGGCCGGATCCGCTTAGTTTTCCCCAACGCTTGGATGCATCCGCTTAATTTTCCCCAGCTGAACTGTTTTCGGGTCACTTTGTCCCAACGTTAGCCGTTTCCGCTTGCCGCTGGACTGTTTTCGGGCCATTTTCCACCGACTCTTGGCCGTATCCGCTTGGTTTTCCCCAACGCTTGGCTGCTTCCGCTTAATTTCCCCCAGCTGAACTGTTTTCGGGTCACTTTTGCCCAACGTTAGCCGTTTCCGCTTGCCGCTGGACTGTTTTCGGGCCATTTTTCACCGACACTTGGCCGTATCCGCTTAGTTTTCGCCAACAATTGGCTGCATCCGCTTAATTTTCCAAGCTATACTGCTTTCGGGTCAGTTTTGCCCAACGTTAGCCGCTTCCGCTTGCCGCTGGGCTGTTTTCGGGCCATTTTCCACCCACGCTGGCACCGACGGGGCCATGTACACCCACGCGCGTGTACATGAGGGGGCACCCATTTTTGAAAACCTTGCCCCCCTATAGGGGAATATGCATTTTGAGGCTCTAGCCACGCCCAGGGTTACCACCCCCTGAAAATCCCCCAAGTCAAAATCACCCATGTAAAATATTCAAAAAAATCTCAAAAAATCACAAAAAATTTATAAAACCAAATAAATTCAAAAAAAAAAAAAAAATTCAAAAATTCAAAAAAAATTCAAAAAATTCAAAAAAATTCAAAAAAATTCAAAAATTTCAAAAATTCAAAAAAAGTCCAAAAACCCAAAAAAACTTCAAAAATTTCAAAAATTCAAAAAAATTTCAAAAAAAATTTCAAAAATTTGCCCCGCTGAACTTTTTTCGGGTCAGTTTTGCCCAACGTTAGCCGCTTCCGCTTGCCGCTGGACTGTTTTCGGGCCAATTTCCACCGACTCTTGGCCGTATCCGCTTAGTTTTCCCCAACGCGTGGCCGCATCCGCTTAGTTTTCCCCCGCTGAACTGTTTTCGGGTCACTTTTGCCCAACGTTAGCCGCTTCCGCTTGCCGCTGGGCTGTTTTCGGGCCAATTTCCACCGACACTTGGCCGCATCCGCTTAGTTTTCCCCAACGCGTGGCCGCATCCGCTTAGTTTTCCCCCGCTTAACTATTTTCGGGTCACTTTTCCCCAACGTTAGCCGCTTCCGCTTGCCGCTGGGCTGTTTTCGGGCCATTTTTCCCCAACACTTGGCCGTATCCGCTTAGTTTTCCCCAACGCGTGGCCGCATCTGCTTAGTTTTCCCCCGCTGAACTGTTTTCGGGTCACTTTTCCCCAACGTTAGCCGCTTCCGCTTGCCGCTGGGCTGTTTTCGGGCCAATTTCCACCGACTCTGGGTCGGATCCGCTTAGTTTTCCCCAACGCTTGGCTGCATCCGCTTAATTTTCCCCAGCTGAACTGTTTTCGGGTCACTTTGTCCCAACGTTAGCCGTTTCCGCTTGCCGCTGGACTGTTTTCGGGCCATTTTCCACCGACTCTTGGCCGTATCCGCTTGGTTTTGCCCAACGCTTGGCTGCTTCCGCTTAATTTCCCCCAGCTGAACTGTTTTCGGGTCACTTTTGCCCAACGTTAGCCGTTTCCGCTTGCCGCTGGACTGTTTTCGGGCCATTTTTCACCGTCACTTGGCCGTATCCGCTTAGTTTTCGCCAACAATTGGCTGCATCCGCTTAATTTTCCAAGCTATACTGCTTTCGGGTCAGTTTTGCCCAACGTTAGCCGCTTCCGCTTGCCGCTGGGCTGTTTTCGGGCCATTTTCCACCCACGCTGGCACCGACGGGGCCATGT
>NW_027601209.1:582500-587500 GCF_964058835.1 Carex rostrata
GATTTCAACCCGCTCGGTCTCTGCGGGGCGCCTCCACGCTTAGGCGCCCCAATGAACCGTGTTTCGCCGGCTTTACGGCTGGGGATTTCAACCCGCGCGGCTACCCGCATCGGTCTTACGGGCGAAACTCCACGCGGAGTCGCCCTGCCCGAACGTGTTTCACCGGCTTTACGGCTGGGGATTACAACCCGCTCGGTCTCTGCGGGGCGCCTCCACGCTTAGGCGCCCCGCTCAACCGTGTTTCACCGGCTTTACGGCTGGGGATTTCAACCCGCTCGGTCTCTGCGGGGCGCCTCCACGCTTAGGCGCCCCGCTTAACCGTGTTTCACCGGCTTTACGGCTGGGGCTTTCAACCCGCTCGGTCACTGCAGGGCACCTCCACGCTTAGGCGCCCCGCTCAACCGTGTTTCGCCGGCTTTACGGCTGGGGATTTCAACCCGCGCGGCTACCCGCATCGGTCTTACGGGCGCCTCCACGCTTAGACGTCCTGCCCGAACGTGTTTCGCCGGCTTTACGGCTGGGGATTTCAACCCGCTCGGTCTCTGCGGGGCGCCTCCACGCTTAGGCGCCCCAATGAACCGTGTTTCGCCGGCTTTACGGCTGGGGATTTCAACCCGCGCGGCTACCCGCATCGGTCTTACGGGCAAAACTCCACGCGGAGTCGCCCTGCCCGAACTTGTTTCGCCGGCTTTACGGCTGGGGATTTCAACCCGCTCGGTCTCTGCGGGGCGCCTCCACGCTTAGGCGCCCCAATGAACCGTGTTTCGCCGGCTTTACGGCTGGGGATTTCAACCCGCTCGGTCTCTGCGGGGCGCCTCCACGCTTAGGCGCCCCAATGAACCGTGTTTCGCCGGCTTTACGGCTGGGGATTTCAACCCGCTCGGTCTCTGCGGGGCGCCTCCACGCTTAGGCGCCCCAATGAACCGTGTTTCACCGGCTTTACGGCTGGGGATTTCAACCCGCGCGGCTACCCGCATCGGCCTTACGGGCGAAACTCCACGCGGAGTCACCCTGCCCGACCGCTTTTCGCCGGCTTTACGGCTGGGGATTTCAACCCGCATCGGTCTTACGGGCGCCTCCACGCTTAGACGCCCTGCCCCACCGTGTTTCGCCGGTTCTACGGCTGGGGATTTCAACCCGCGTGGTCCGTGTTTTTCGGTAACATATTCGTGTTCCTTGCCCCCGAATCGTGTCTTTTGTCCCCGCTGCACCGTGTTTTTTGCCCCCGCTCAACCGTGTTCTTTGCCCCCGCTCAACCGTGCTTACTGCCCCCGCTCAACCGTGCTTTTTCGGTAACATAATCGTGTTTTCGGGTAACATAATCTTGTTTTTCGGGCCATTTTACACCGACGGAGGCACCCACAGGGGCCATGTACACCCCGCTTGGCATGTACATGAGGGGCTGCCTCTTCCAAAAATCCTTCCCCCCTATAGGGGAATATGCATTTTGGGTCTCCAGCCACGCCCAGGGTTACCACCCCCTGGAAATCCCCCAGGTTTACCCCCCATTTTATGTGGATGCATAGATTCAGACCGCCCTGCTCCACCGCTTTTGGCCATTTTTGCCCAACGTTAGCCGCTTCGGCTTGCCGCTGGACTGTTTTCGGGCCTTTTTCACCGACGCTTGGCCGTATCCGCTTAGTTTTCCCCAACGCTTGGCCGCATCCGCTTAGTTTTCCCCCGCTGGACTGTTTTCGGGTCACTTTTGCCCAACGTTAGCGGCTTCCGCTTGCCGCTGGACTGTTTTCGGGCCCTTTTTCACCGACCCTTGGCCGTATCCGCTTAGTTTTCCCCAACTCGTGGCCGCATCCGCTTAGTTTTCCCCCGCTGAACTGTTTTCGGGTCACTTTTGCCCAACGTTAGCCGCTTCCGCTTGCCGCTGGGATGTTTTCGGGCCATTTTTCCCCAACACTTGGCCGTATCCGCTTAGTTTTCCCCAACGCGTGGCCGCATCCGCTTAGTTTTCCCCCGCTGAACTGTTTTCGGGTCAGTTTTGCCCAACGTTAGCCGCTTCCGCTTGCCGCTGGACTGTTTTCGGGCCAATTTCCACCGACTCTTGGCCGTATCCGCTTAGTTTTCCCCAACGCGTGGCCGCATCCGCTTAGTTTTCCCCCGCTGAACTGTTTTCGGGTCAGTTTTGCCCAACGTTAGCCGCTTCCGCTTGCCGCTGGACTGTTTTCGGGCCAATTTCCACCGACTCTTGGCCGTATCCGCTTAGTTTTCCCCAACGCGTGGCCGCATCCGCTTAGTTTTCCCCCGCTGAACTGTTTTCGGGTCACTTTTGCCCAACGTTAGCCGCTTTCGCTTGCCGCTGGGCTGTTTTCGGGCCAATTTCCACCGACACTTGGCCGGATCCGCTTAGTTTTCCCCAACGCGTGGCCGCATCCGCTTAGTTTTCCCCCGCTTAACTGTTTTCGGGTCACTTTTCCCCAACGTTAGCCGCTTCCGCTTGCCGCTGGGCTGTTTTCGGGCCATTTTTCCCCAACACTTGGCCGTATCCGCTTAGTTTTCCCCAACGCGTGGCCGCATCCGCTTAGTTTTCCCCCGCTGAACTGTTTTCGGGTCACTTTTGCCCAACGTTAGCCGCTTCCGCTTGGCACTGGACTGTTTTCGGGCCAATTTCCACCGACTCTGGGCCGGATCCGCTTAGTTTTCCCCAACGCTTGGCTGCATCCGCTTAATTTTCCCCAGCTGAACTGTTTTCGGGTCACTTTGTCCCAACGTTAGCCGTTTCCGCTTGCCGCTGGACTGTTTTCGGGCCATTTTCCACCGACTCTTGGCCGTATCCGCTTGGTTTTCCCCAACGCTTGGCTGCTTCCGCTTAATTTCCCCCAGCTGAACTGTTTTCGGGTCACTTTTGCCCAACGTTAGCCGTTTCCGCTTGCCGCTGGACTGTTTTCGGGCCATTTTTCACCGACACTTGGCCGTATCCGCTTAGTTTTCGCCAACAATTGGCTGCATCCGCTTAATTTTCCAAGCTATACTGCTTTCGGGTCAGTTTTGCCCAACGTTAGCCGCTTCCGCTTGCCGCTGGGCTGTTTTCGGGCCATTTTCCACCCACGCTGGCACCGACGGGGCCATGTACACCCACGCGCGTGTACATGAGGGGGCACCCATTTTTGAAAACCTTGCCCCCCTATAGGGGAATATGCATTTTGAGGCTCTAGCCACGCCCAGGGTTACCACCCCCTGAAAATCCCCCAAGTCAAAATCACCCATGTAAAATATTCAAAAAAATCTCAAAAAATCACAAAAAATTTATAAAACCAAATAAATTCAAAAAAAAAAAAAAAATTCAAAAATTCAAAAAAAATTCAAAAAATTCAAAAAAATTCAAAAAAATTCAAAAATTTCAAAAATTCAAAAAAAGTCCAAAAACCCAAAAAAACTTCAAAAATTTCAAAAATTCAAAAAAATTTCAAAAAAAATTTCAAAAATTTGCCCCGCTGAACTTTTTTCGGGTCAGTTTTGCCCAACGTTAGCCGCTTCCGCTTGCCGCTGGACTGTTTTCGGGCCAATTTCCACCGACTCTTGGCCGTATCCGCTTAGTTTTCCCCAACGCGTGGCCGCATCCGCTTAGTTTTCCCCCGCTGAACTGTTTTCGGGTCACTTTTGCCCAACGTTAGCCGCTTCCGCTTGCCGCTGGGCTGTTTTCGGGCCAATTTCCACCGACACTTGGCCGCATCCGCTTAGTTTTCCCCAACGCGTGGCCGCATCCGCTTAGTTTTCCCCCGCTTAACTATTTTCGGGTCACTTTTCCCCAACGTTAGCCGCTTCCGCTTGCCGCTGGGCTGTTTTCGGGCCATTTTTCCCCAACACTTGGCCGTATCCGCTTAGTTTTCCCCAACGCGTGGCCGCATCTGCTTAGTTTTCCCCCGCTGAACTGTTTTCGGGTCACTTTTCCCCAACGTTAGCCGCTTCCGCTTGCCGCTGGGCTGTTTTCGGGCCAATTTCCACCGACTCTGGGTCGGATCCGCTTAGTTTTCCCCAACGCTTGGCTGCATCCGCTTAATTTTCCCCAGCTGAACTGTTTTCGGGTCACTTTGTCCCAACGTTAGCCGTTTCCGCTTGCCGCTGGACTGTTTTCGGGCCATTTTCCACCGACTCTTGGCCGTATCCGCTTGGTTTTGCCCAACGCTTGGCTGCTTCCGCTTAATTTCCCCCAGCTGAACTGTTTTCGGGTCACTTTTGCCCAACGTTAGCCGTTTCCGCTTGCCGCTGGACTGTTTTCGGGCCATTTTTCACCGTCACTTGGCCGTATCCGCTTAGTTTTCGCCAACAATTGGCTGCATCCGCTTAATTTTCCAAGCTATACTGCTTTCGGGTCAGTTTTGCCCAACGTTAGCCGCTTCCGCTTGCCGCTGGGCTGTTTTCGGGCCATTTTCCACCCACGCTGGCACCGACGGGGCCATGTACACCCACGCGCGTGTACATGAGGGGGCACCCATTTTTGAAAACCTTGCCCCCCTATAGGGGAATATGCATTTTGAGGCTCTAGCCACGCCCAGGGTTACCACCCCCTGAAAATCCCCCAAGTCGAAATCACCCATGTAAAATATTCAAAAAAATCTCAAAAAATCACAAAAAATTTATAAAATCAAATAAATTCAAAAAAAAAAAAAAAATTCAAAAATTCAAAAAAATTTCAAAAAATTCAAAAAAATTCAAAAAAATTCAAAAAATTCAAAAATTCAAAAAAAGTCCAAAAACCCAAAAAAACTTCAAAAATTTCAAAAATTCAAAAAAATTTCAAAATTTCAAAAAAAATTTCAAAAATTTGCCCCGCTGAACTGTTTTCGGGTCACTTTTGCCCAACGTTAGCCGCTTCCGCTTGCCGCTGGACTGTTTTCGGGCCTATTTCCACCGACTCTTGGCCGTATCCGCTTAGTTTTCCCCAACGCGTGGCCGCATCCGCTTAGTTTTCCCCCGCTTAACTGTTTTCGGGTCACTTTTCCCCAACGTTAGCTGCTTCCGCTTGCCGCTGGGCTGTTTTCGGGCCA
>NW_027601209.1:597500-602500 GCF_964058835.1 Carex rostrata
CGCCGGCTTTACGGCTGGGGATTTCAACCCGCGCGGCTACCCGCATCGGTCTTACGGGCAAAACTCCACGCGGAGTCGCCCTGCCCGAACTTGTTTCGCCGGCTTTACGGCTGGGGATTTCAACCCGCTCGGTCTCTGCGGGGCGCCTCCACGCTTAGGCGCCCCAATGAACCGTGTTTCGCCGGCTTTACGGCTGGGGATTTCAACCCGCTCGGTCTCTGCGGGGCGCCTCCACGCTTAGGCGCCCCAATGAACCGTGTTTCGCCGGCTTTACGGCTGGGGATTTCAACCCGCTCGGTCTCTGCGGGGCGCCTCCACGCTTAGGCGCCCCAATGAACCGTGTTTCACCGGCTTTACGGCTGGGGATTTCAACCCGCGCGGCTACCCGCATCGGCCTTACAGGCGAAACTCCACGCGGAGTCACCCTGCCCGACCGCTTTTCGCCGGCTTTACGGCTGGGGATTTCAACCCGCATCGGTCTTACGGGCGCCTCCACGCTTAGACGCCCTGCCCCACCGTGTTTCGCCGGTTCTACGGCTGGGGATTTCAACCCGCGTGGTCCGTGTTTTTCGGTAACATATTCGTGTTCCTTGCCCCCGAATCGTGTCTTTTGTCCCCGCTGCACCGTGTTTTTTGCCCCCGCTCAACCGTGTTCTTTGCCCCCGCTCAACCGTGCTTACTGCCCCCGCTCAACCGTGCTTTTTCGGTAACATAATCGTGTTTTCGGGTAACATAATCTTGTTTTTCGGGCCATTTTACACCGACGGAGGCACCCACAGGGGCCATGTACACCCCGCTTGGCATGTACATGAGGGGCTGCCTCTTCCAAAAATCCTTCCCCCCTATAGGGGAATATGCATTTTGGGTCTCCAGCCACGCCCAGGGTTACCACCCCCTGGAAATCCCCCAGGTTTACCCCCCATTTTATGTGGATGCATAGATTCAGACCGCCCTGCTCCACCGCTTTTGGCCATTTTTGCCCAACGTTAGCCGCTTCGGCTTGCCGCTGGACTGTTTTCGGGCCTTTTTCACCGACGCTTGGCCGTATCCGCTTAGTTTTCCCCAACGCTTGGCCGCATCCGCTTAGTTTTCCCCCGCTGGACTGTTTTCGGGTCACTTTTGCCCAACGTTAGCGGCTTCCGCTTGCCGCTGGACTGTTTTCGGGCCCTTTTTCACCGACCCTTGGCCGTATCCGCTTAGTTTTCCCCAACTCGTGGCCGCATCCGCTTAGTTTTCCCCCGCTGAACTGTTTTCGGGTCACTTTTGCCCAACGTTAGCCGCTTCCGCTTGCCGCTGGGATGTTTTCGGGCCATTTTTCCCCAACACTTGGCCGTATCCGCTTAGTTTTCCCCAACGCGTGGCCGCATCCGCTTAGTTTTCCCCCGCTGAACTGTTTTCGGGTCAGTTTTGCCCAACGTTAGCCGCTTCCGCTTGCCGCTGGACTGTTTTCGGGCCAATTTCCACCGACTCTTGGCCGTATCCGCTTAGTTTTCCCCAACGCGTGGCCGCATCCGCTTAGTTTTCCCCCGCTGAACTGTTTTCGGGTCAGTTTTGCCCAACGTTAGCCGCTTCCGCTTGCCGCTGGACTGTTTTCGGGCCAATTTCCACCGACTCTTGGCCGTATCCGCTTAGTTTTCCCCAACGCGTGGCCGCATCCGCTTAGTTTTCCCCCGCTGAACTGTTTTCGGGTCACTTTTGCCCAACGTTAGCCGCTTTCGCTTGCCGCTGGGCTGTTTTCGGGCCAATTTCCACCGACACTTGGCCGGATCCGCTTAGTTTTCCCCAACGCGTGGCCGCATCCGCTTAGTTTTCCCCCGCTTAACTGTTTTCGGGTCACTTTTCCCCAACGTTAGCCGCTTCCGCTTGCCGCTGGGCTGTTTTCGGGCCATTTTTCCCCAACACTTGGCCGTATCCGCTTAGTTTTCCCCAACGCGTGGCCGCATCCGCTTAGTTTTCCCCCGCTGAACTGTTTTCGGGTCACTTTTGCCCAACGTTAGCCGCTTCCGCTTGGCACTGGACTGTTTTCGGGCCAATTTCCACCGACTCTGGGCCGGATCCGCTTAGTTTTCCCCAACGCTTGGCTGCATCCGCTTAATTTTCCCCAGCTGAACTGTTTTCGGGTCACTTTGTCCCAACGTTAGCCGTTTCCGCTTGCCGCTGGACTGTTTTCGGGCCATTTTCCACCGACTCTTGGCCGTATCCGCTTGGTTTTCCCCAACGCTTGGCTGCTTCCGCTTAATTTCCCCCAGCTGAACTGTTTTCGGGTCACTTTTGCCCAACGTTAGCCGTTTCCGCTTGCCGCTGGACTGTTTTCGGGCCATTTTTCACCGACACTTGGCCGTATCCGCTTAGTTTTCGCCAACAATTGGCTGCATCCGCTTAATTTTCCAAGCTATACTGCTTTCGGGTCAGTTTTGCCCAACGTTAGCCGCTTCCGCTTGCCGCTGGGCTGTTTTCGGGCCATTTTCCACCCACGCTGGCACCGACGGGGCCATGTACACCCACGCGCGTGTACATGAGGGGGCACCCATTTTTGAAAACCTTGCCCCCCTATAGGGGAATATGCATTTTGAGGCTCTAGCCACGCCCAGGGTTACCACCCCCTGAAAATCCCCCAAGTCAAAATCACCCATGTAAAATATTCAAAAAAATCTCAAAAAATCACAAAAAATTTATAAAACCAAATAAATTCAAAAAAAAAAAAAAAATTCAAAAATTCAAAAAAAATTCAAAAAATTCAAAAAAATTCAAAAAAATTCAAAAATTTCAAAAATTCAAAAAAAGTCCAAAAACCCAAAAAAACTTCAAAAATTTCAAAAATTCAAAAAAATTTCAAAAAAAATTTCAAAAATTTGCCCCGCTGAACTTTTTTCGGGTCAGTTTTGCCCAACGTTAGCCGCTTCCGCTTGCCGCTGGACTGTTTTCGGGCCAATTTCCACCGACTCTTGGCCGTATCCGCTTAGTTTTCCCCAACGCGTGGCCGCATCCGCTTAGTTTTCCCCCGCTGAACTGTTTTCGGGTCACTTTTGCCCAACGTTAGCCGCTTCCGCTTGCCGCTGGGCTGTTTTCGGGCCAATTTCCACCGACACTTGGCCGCATCCGCTTAGTTTTCCCCAACGCGTGGCCGCATCCGCTTAGTTTTCCCCCGCTTAACTATTTTCGGGTCACTTTTCCCCAACGTTAGCCGCTTCCGCTTGCCGCTGGGCTGTTTTCGGGCCATTTTTCCCCAACACTTGGCCGTATCCGCTTAGTTTTCCCCAACGCGTGGCCGCATCTGCTTAGTTTTCCCCCGCTGAACTGTTTTCGGGTCACTTTTCCCCAACGTTAGCCGCTTCCGCTTGCCGCTGGGCTGTTTTCGGGCCAATTTCCACCGACTCTGGGTCGGATCCGCTTAGTTTTCCCCAACGCTTGGCTGCATCCGCTTAATTTTCCCCAGCTGAACTGTTTTCGGGTCACTTTGTCCCAACGTTAGCCGTTTCCGCTTGCCGCTGGACTGTTTTCGGGCCATTTTCCACCGACTCTTGGCCGTATCCGCTTGGTTTTGCCCAACGCTTGGCTGCTTCCGCTTAATTTCCCCCAGCTGAACTGTTTTCGGGTCACTTTTGCCCAACGTTAGCCGTTTCCGCTTGCCGCTGGACTGTTTTCGGGCCATTTTTCACCGTCACTTGGCCGTATCCGCTTAGTTTTCGCCAACAATTGGCTGCATCCGCTTAATTTTCCAAGCTATACTGCTTTCGGGTCAGTTTTGCCCAACGTTAGCCGCTTCCGCTTGCCGCTGGGCTGTTTTCGGGCCATTTTCCACCCACGCTGGCACCGACGGGGCCATGTACACCCACGCGCGTGTACATGAGGGGGCACCCATTTTTGAAAACCTTGCCCCCCTATAGGGGAATATGCATTTTGAGGCTCTAGCCACGCCCAGGGTTACCACCCCCTGAAAATCCCCCAAGTCGAAATCACCCATGTAAAATATTCAAAAAAATCTCAAAAAATCACAAAAAATTTATAAAATCAAATAAATTCAAAAAAAAAAAAAAAATTCAAAAATTCAAAAAAATTTCAAAAAATTCAAAAAAATTCAAAAAAATTCAAAAAATTCAAAAATTCAAAAAAAGTCCAAAAACCCAAAAAAACTTCAAAAATTTCAAAAATTCAAAAAAATTTCAAAATTTCAAAAAAAATTTCAAAAATTTGCCCCGCTGAACTGTTTTCGGGTCACTTTTGCCCAACGTTAGCCGCTTCCGCTTGCCGCTGGACTGTTTTCGGGCCTATTTCCACCGACTCTTGGCCGTATCCGCTTAGTTTTCCCCAACGCGTGGCCGCATCCGCTTAGTTTTCCCCCGCTTAACTGTTTTCGGGTCACTTTTCCCCAACGTTAGCTGCTTCCGCTTGCCGCTGGGCTGTTTTCGGGCCATTTTTCCCCAACACTTGGCTGGATCCGCTTAGTTTTCCCCAACGCGTGGCCGCATCCGCTTAGTTTTCCCCCGCTGAACTGTTTTCGGGTCACTTTTTCCCAACGTTAGCCGCTTCCGCTTGCCGCTGGACTGTTTTCGGGCCAATTTCCACCGACTCTGGGCCGGATCCGCTTTGTTTTCCCCAACGCGTGGCCGCATCCGCTTAGTTTTCCCCCGCTTAACTGTTTTCGGGTCACTTTTCCCCAACGTTAGCCGCTTCCGCTTGCCGCTGGGCTGTTTTCGGGCCAATTTCCACCGACTCTTGGCCGGATCCGCTTAATTTTCCCCAGCTGAACTGTTTTCGGGTCATTTTAGCCCGACGGGGGCACCGACGGGACTGTTTTCGGGCCATTTTGCACCGACGCTTGGCCGCATGCGCTCAGTTTTGGGGCCATTTTTCACTGACGGCTGGCCGCATCCGCTTAGTTGCCCCCGCTTTGCTGATTTTTGCGCCGTTTTTTTTGTTGAACTTCAGGTTTCAAACTTCCAATTTTTTTTCCAAACTGCAGATTTCATATTTTATATTTTTAATAAATTTGAACTTTT
>NW_027601209.1:612500-615000 GCF_964058835.1 Carex rostrata
CGCTTAGTTTTCCCCAACTCGTGGCCGCATCCGCTTAGTTTTCCCCCGCTGAACTGTTTTCGGGTCACTTTTGCCCAACGTTAGCCGCTTCCGCTTGCCGCTGGGATGTTTTCGGGCCATTTTTCCCCAACACTTGGCCGTATCCGCTTAGTTTTCCCCAACGCGTGGCCGCATCCGCTTAGTTTTCCCCCGCTGAACTGTTTTCGGGTCAGTTTTGCCCAACGTTAGCCGCTTCCGCTTGCCGCTGGACTGTTTTCGGGCCAATTTCCACCGACTCTTGGCCGTATCCGCTTAGTTTTCCCCAACGCGTGGCCGCATCCGCTTAGTTTTCCCCCGCTGAACTGTTTTCGGGTCACTTTTGCCCAACGTTAGCGGCTTCCGCTTGCCGCTGGACTGTTTTCGGGCCAATTTCCACCGACTCTTGGCCGTATCCGCTTAGTTTTCCCCAACGCGTGGCCGCATCCGCTTAGTTTTCCCCCGCTGAACTGTTTTCGGGTCAGTTTTGCCCAACGTTAGCCGCTTCCGCTTGCCGCTGGACTGTTTTCGGGCCAATTTCCACCGACTCTTGGCCGTATCCGCTTAGTTTTCCCCAACGCGTGGCCGCATCCGCTTAGTTTTCCCCCGCTGAACTGTTTTCGGGTCACTTTTGCCCAACGTTAGCCGCTTTCGCTTGCCGCTGGGCTGTTTTCGGGCCAATTTCCACCGACACTTGGCCGGATCCGCTTAGTTTTCCCCAACGCGTGGCCGCATCCGCTTAGTTTTCCCCCGCTTAACTGTTTTCGGGTCACTTTTCCCCAACGTTAGCCGCTTCCGCTTGCCGCTGGGCTGTTTTCGGGCCATTTTTCCCCAACACTTGGCCGTATCCGCTTAGTTTTCCCCAACGCGTGGCCGCATCCGCTTAGTTTTCCCCCGCTGAACTGTTTTCGGGTCACTTTTGCCCAACGTTAGCCGCTTCCGCTTGGCACTGGACTGTTTTCGGGCCAATTTCCACCGACTCTGGGCCGGATCCGCTTAGTTTTCCCCAACGCTTGGCTGCATCCGCTTAATTTTCCCCAGCTGAACTGTTTTCGGGTCACTTTGTCCCAACGTTAGCCGTTTCCGCTTGCCGCTGGACTGTTTTCGGGCCATTTTCCACCGACTCTTGGCCGTATCCGCTTGGTTTTCCCCAAGGCTTGGCTGCTTCCGCTTAATTTCCCCCAGCTGAACTGTTTTCGGGTCACTTTTGCCCAACGTTAGCCGTTTCCGCTTGCCGCTGGACTGTTTTCGGGCCATTTTTCACCGACACTTGGCCGTATCCGCTTAGTTTTCGCCAACAATTGGCTGCATCCGCTTAATTTTCCAAGCTATACTGCTTTCGGGTCAGTTTTGCCCAACGTTAGCCGCTTCCGCTTGCCGCTGGGCTGTTTTCGGGCCATTTTCCACCCACGCTGGCACCGACGGGGCCATGTACACCCACGCGCGTGTACATGAGGGGGCACCCATTTTTGAAAACCTTGCCCCCCTATAGGGGAATATGCATTTTGAGGCTCTAGCCACGCCCAGGGTTACCACCCCCTGAAAATCCCCCAAGTCAAAATCACCCATGTAAAATATTCAAAAAAATCTCAAAAAATCACAAAAAATTTATAAAACCAAATAAATTCAAAAAAAAAAAAAAAATTCAAAAATTCAAAAAAAATTCAAAAAATTCAAAAAAATTCAAAAAAATTCAAAAATTTCAAAAATTCAAAAAAAGTCCAAAAACCCAAAAAAACTTCAAAAATTTCAAAAATTCAAAAAAATTTCAAAAAAAATTTCAAAAATTTGCCCCGCTGAACTTTTTTCGGGTCAGTTTTGCCCAACGTTAGCCGCTTCCGCTTGCCGCTGGACTGTTTTCGGGCCAATTTCCACCGACTCTTGGCCGTATCCGCTTAGTTTTCCCCAACGCGTGGCCGCATCCGCTTAGTTTTCCCCCGCTGAACTGTTTTCGGGTCACTTTTGCCCAACGTTAGCCGCTTCCGCTTGCCGCTGGGCTGTTTTCGGGCCAATTTCCACCGACACTTGGCCGCATCCGCTTAGTTTTCCCCAACGCGTGGCCGCATCCGCTTAGTTTTCCCCCGCTTAACTATTTTCGGGTCACTTTTCCCCAACGTTAGCCGCTTCCGCTTGCCGCTGGGCTGTTTTCGGGCCATTTTTCCCCAACACTTGGCCGTATCCGCTTAGTTTTCCCCAACGCGTGGCCGCATCCGCTTAGTTTTCCCCCGCTGAACTGTTTTCGGGTCACTTTTCCCCAACGTTAGCCGCTTCCGCTTGCCGCTGGGCTGTTTTCGGGCCAATTTCCACCGACTCTGGGTCGGATCCGCTTAGTTTTCCCCAACGCTTGGCTGCATCCGCTTAATTTTCCCCAGCTGAACTGTTTTCGGGTCACTTTGTCCCAACGTTAGCCGTTTCCGCTTGCCGCTGGACTGTTTTCGGGCCATTTTCCACCGACTCTTGGCCGTATCCGCTTGGTTTTGCCCAA
>NW_027601209.1:625000-632934 GCF_964058835.1 Carex rostrata
CGGCTTTACGGCTGGGGATTTCAACCCGCATCGGTCTCTGCGGGGCGCCTCCACGCTTAGGCACCCCGCTCAACCGTGTTTCGCCGGCTTTACGGCTGGGGATTTCAACCCGCTCGGTCACTGCGGGGCGCCTCCACGCTTAGGCGCCCCGCTCAACCGTGTTTCGCCGGCTTTACGGCTGGGGATTTCAACCCGCGCGGCTACCCGCATCGGTCTTACGGGCGCCTCCACGCTTAGCCGCCCTGCCCGAACGTGTTTCGCCGGCTTTACGGCTGGGGATTTCAACCCGCTCGGTCTCTGCGGGGCGCCTCCACGCTTAGGCGCCCCAATGAACCGTGTTTCGCCGGCTTTACGGCTGGGGATTTCAACCCGCGCGGCTACCCGCATCGGTCTTACGGGCGAAACTCCACGCGGAGTCGCCCTGCCCGAACGTGTTTCACCGGCTTTACGGCTGGGGATTTCAACCCGCTCGGTCTCTGCGGGGCGCCTCCACGCTTAGGCGCCCCGCTCAACCGTGTTTCACCGGCTTTACGGCTGGGGATTTCAACCCGCTCGGTCTCTGCGGGGCGCCTCCACGCTTAGGCGCCCCGCTCAACCGTGTTTCACCGGCTTTACGGCTGGGGATTTCAACCCGCTCGGTCACTGCAGGGCACCTCCACGCTTAGGCGCCCCGCTCAACCGTGTTTCGCCGGCTTTACGGCTGGGGATTTCAACCCGCGCGGCTACCCGCATCGGTCTTACGGGCGCCTCCACGCTTAGACGTCCTGCCCGAACGTGTTTCGCCGGCTTTACGGCTGGGGATTTCAACCCGCTCGGTCTCTGCGGGGCGCCTCCACGCTTAGGCGCCCCAATGAACCGTGTTTCGCCGGCTTTACGGCTGGGGATTTCAACCCGCGCGGCTACCCGCATCGGTCTTACGGGCAAAACTCCACGCGGAGTCGCCCTGCCCGAACTTGTTTCGCCGGCTTTACGGCTGGGGATTTCAACCCGCTCGGTCTCTGCGGGGCGCCTCCACGCTTAGGCGCCCCAATGAACCGTGTTTCGCCGGCTTTACGGCTGGGGATTTCAACCCGCTCGGTCTCTGCGGGGCGCCTCCACGCTTAGGCGCCCCAATGAACCGTGTTTCGCCGGCTTTACGGCTGGGGATTTCAACCCGCTCGGTCTCTGCGGGGCGCCTCCACGCTTAGGCGCCCCAATGAACCGTGTTTCACCGGCTTTACGGCTGGGGATTTCAACCCGCGCGGCTACCCGCATCGGCCTTACGGGCGAAACTCCACGCGGAGTCACCCTGCCCGACCGCTTTTCGCCGGCTTTACGGCTGGGGATTTCAACCCGCATCGGTCTTACGGGCGCCTCCACGCTTAGACGCCCTGCCCCACCGTGTTTCGCCGGTTCTACGGCTGGGGATTTCAACCCGCGTGGTCCGTGTTTTTCGGTAACATATTCGTGTTCCTTGCCCCCGAATCGTGTCTTTTGTCCCCGCTGCACCGTGTTTTTTGCCCCCGCTCAACCGTGTTCTTTGCCCCCGCTCAACCGTGCTTACTGCCCCCGCTCAACCGTGCTTTTTCGGTAACATAATCGTGTTTTCGGGTAACATAATCTTGTTTTTCGGGCCATTTTACACCGACGGAGGCACCCACAGGGGCCATGTACACCCCGCTTGGCATGTACATGAGGGGCTGCCTCTTCCAAAAATCCTTCCCCCCTATAGGGGAATATGCATTTTGGGTCTCCAGCCACGCCCAGGGTTACCACCCCCTGGAAATCCCCCAGGTTTACCCCCCATTTTATGTGGATGCATAGATTCAGACCGCCCTGCTCCACCGCTTTTGGCCATTTTTGCCCAACGTTAGCCGCTTCGGCTTGCCGCTGGACTGTTTTCGGGCCTTTTTCACCGACGCTTGGCCGTATCCGCTTAGTTTTCCCCAACGCTTGGCCGCATCCGCTTAGTTTTCCCCCGCTGGACTGTTTTCGGGTCACTTTTGCCCAACGTTAGCGGCTTCCGCTTGCCGCTGGACTGTTTTCGGGCCCTTTTTCACCGACCCTTGGCCGTATCCGCTTAGTTTTCCCCAACTCGTGGCCGCATCCGCTTAGTTTTCCCCCGCTGAACTGTTTTCGGGTCACTTTTGCCCAACGTTAGCCGCTTCCGCTTGCCGCTGGGATGTTTTCGGGCCATTTTTCCCCAACACTTGGCCGTATCCGCTTAGTTTTCCCCAACGCGTGGCCGCATCCGCTTAGTTTTCCCCCGCTGAACTGTTTTCGGGTCAGTTTTGCCCAACGTTAGCCGCTTCCGCTTGCCGCTGGACTGTTTTCGGGCCAATTTCCACCGACTCTTGGCCGTATCCGCTTAGTTTTCCCCAACGCGTGGCCGCATCCGCTTAGTTTTCCCCCGCTGAACTGTTTTCGGGTCAGTTTTGCCCAACGTTAGCGGCTTCCGCTTGCCGCTGGACTGTTTTCGGGCCAATTTCCACCGACTCTTGGCCGTATCCGCTTAGTTTTCCCCAACGCGTGGCCGCATCCGCTTAGTTTTCCCCCGCTGAACTGTTTTCGGGTCAGTTTTGCCCAACGTTAGCCGCTTCCGCTTGCCGCTGGGCTGTTTTCGGGCCAATTTCCACCGACACTTGGCCGGATCCGCTTAGTTTTCCCCAACGCGTGGCCGCATCCGCTTAGTTTTCCCCCGCTTAACTGTTTTCGGGTCACTTTTCCCCAACGTTAGCCGCTTCCGCTTGCCGCTGGGCTGTTTTCGGGCCATTTTTCCCCAACACTTGGCCGTATCCGCTTAGTTTTCCCCAACGCGTGGCCGCATCCGCTTAGTTTTCCCCCGCTGAACTGTTTTCGGGTCACTTTTGCCCAACGTTAGCCGCTTCCGCTTGGCACTGGACTGTTTTCGGGCCAATTTCCACCGACTCTGGGCCGGATCCGCTTAGTTTTCCCCAACGCTTGGCTGCATCCGCTTAATTTTCCCCAGCTGAACTGTTTTCGGGTCACTTTGTCCCAACGTTAGCCGTTTCCGCTTGCCGCTGGACTGTTTTCGGGCCATTTTCCACCGACTCTTGGCCGTATCCGCTTGGTTTTCCCCAACGCTTGGCTGCTTCCGCTTAATTTCCCCCAGCTGAACTGTTTTCGGGTCACTTTTGCCCAACGTTAGCCGTTTCCGCTTGCCGCTGGACTGTTTTCGGGCCATTTTTCACCGACACTTGGCCGTATCCGCTTAGTTTTCGCCAACAATTGGCTGCATCCGCTTAATTTTCCAAGCTATACTGCTTTCGGGTCAGTTTTGCCCAACGTTAGCCGCTTCCGCTTGCCGCTGGGCTGTTTTCGGGCCATTTTCCACCCACGCTGGCACCGACGGGGCCATGTACACCCACGCGCGTGTACATGAGGGGGCACCCATTTTTGAAAACCTTGCCCCCCTATAGGGGAATATGCATTTTGAGGCTCTAGCCACGCCCAGGGTTACCACCCCCTGAAAATCCCCCAAGTCAAAATCACCCATGTAAAATATTCAAAAAAATCTCAAAAAATCACAAAAAATTTATAAAACCAAATAAATTCAAAAAAAAAAAAAAAATTCAAAAATTCAAAAAAAATTCAAAAAATTCAAAAAAATTCAAAAAAATTCAAAAATTTCAAAAATTCAAAAAAAGTCCAAAAACCCAAAAAAACTTCAAAAATTTCAAAAATTCAAAAAAATTTCAAAAAAAATTTCAAAAATTTGCCCCGCTGAACTTTTTTCGGGTCAGTTTTGCCCAACGTTAGCCGCTTCCGCTTGCCGCTGGACTGTTTTCGGGCCAATTTCCACCGACTCTTGGCCGTATCCGCTTAGTTTTCCCCAACGCGTGGCCGCATCCGCTTAGTTTTCCCCCGCTGAACTGTTTTCGGGTCACTTTTGCCCAACGTTAGCCGCTTCCGCTTGCCGCTGGGCTGTTTTCGGGCCAATTTCCACCGACACTTGGCCGCATCCGCTTAGTTTTCCCCAACGCGTGGCCGCATCCGCTTAGTTTTCCCCCGCTTAACTATTTTCGGGTCACTTTTCCCCAACGTTAGCCGCTTCCGCTTGCCGCTGGGCTGTTTTCGGGCCATTTTTCCCCAACACTTGGCCGTATCCGCTTAGTTTTCCCCAACGCGTGGCCGCATCCGCTTAGTTTTCCCCCGCTGAACTGTTTTCGGGTCACTTTTCCCCAACGTTAGCCGCTTCCGCTTGCCGCTGGGCTGTTTTCGGGCCAATTTCCACCGACTCTGGGTCGGATCCGCTTAGTTTTCCCCAACGCTTGGCTGCATCCGCTTAATTTTCCCCAGCTGAACTGTTTTCGGGTCACTTTGTCCCAACGTTAGCCGTTTCCGCTTGCCGCTGGACTGTTTTCGGGCCATTTTCCACCGACTCTTGGCCGTATCCGCTTGGTTTTGCCCAACGCTTGGCTGCTTCCGCTTAATTTCCCCCAGCTGAACTGTTTTCGGGTCACTTTTGCCCAACGTTAGCCGTTTCCGCTTGCCGCTGGACTGTTTTCGGGCCATTTTTCACCGTCACTTGGCCGTATCCGCTTAGTTTTCGCCAACAATTGGCTGCATCCGCTTAATTTTCCAAGCTATACTGCTTTCGGGTCAGTTTTGCCCAACGTTAGCCGCTTCCGCTTGCCGCTGGGCTGTTTTCGGGCCATTTTCCACCCACGCTGGCACCGACGGGGCCATGTACACCCACGCGCGTGTACATGAGGGGGCACCCATTTTTGAAAACCTTGCCCCCCTATAGGGGAATATGCATTTTGAGGCTCTAGCCACGCCCAGGGTTACCACCCCCTGAAAATCCCCCAAGTCGAAATCACCCATGTAAAATATTCAAAAAAATCTCAAAAAATCACAAAAAATTTATAAAATCAAATAAATTCAAAAAAAAAAAAAAAAATTCAAAAATTCAAAAAAATTTCAAAAAATTCAAAAAAATTCAAAAAAATTCAAAAAATTCAAAAATTCAAAAAAAGTCCAAAAACCCAAAAAAACTTCAAAAATTTCAAAAATTCAAAAAAATTTCAAAATTTCAAAAAAAATTTCAAAAATTTGCCCCGCTGAACTGTTTTCGGGTCACTTTTGCCCAACGTTAGCCGCTTCCGCTTGCCGCTGGACTGTTTTCGGGCCTATTTCCACCGACTCTTGGCCGTATCCGCTTAGTTTTCCCCAACGCGTGGCCGCATCCGCTTAGTTTTCCCCCGCTTAACTGTTTTCGGGTCACTTTTCCCCAACGTTAGCTGCTTCCGCTTGCCGCTGGGCTGTTTTCGGGCCATTTTTCCCCAACACTTGGCTGGATCCGCTTAGTTTTCCCCAACGCGTGGCCGCATCCGCTTAGTTTTCCCCCGCTGAACTGTTTTCGGGTCACTTTTTCCCAACGTTAGCCGCTTCCGCTTGCCGCTGGACTGTTTTCGGGCCAATTTCCACCGACTCTGGGCCGGATCCGCTTAGTTTTCCCCCGCTTAACTGTTTTCGGGTCACTTTTCCCCAACGTTAGCCGCTTCCGCTTGCCGCTGGGCTGTTTTCGGGCCAATTTCCACCGACTCTTGGCCGGATCCGCTTAATTTTCCCCAGCTGAACTGTTTTCGGGTCATTTTAGCCCGACGGGGGCACCGACGGGACTGTTTTCGGGCCATTTTGCACCGACGCTTGGCCGCATGCGCTCAGTTTTGGGGCCATTTTTCACTGACGGCTGGCCGCATCCGCTTAGTTGCCCCCGCTTTGCTGATTTTTGCGCCGTTTTTTTTGTTGAACTTCAGGTTTCAAACTTCCAATTTTTTTTCCAAACTGCAGATTTCATATTTTATATTTTTAATAAATTTGAACTTTTTCAAAATATAAAAAAAGTATTGCCTACATCCATAATTTGGATCGCGTACAATCCGGAAGTTTGAGAAATGGTCCACACCGGGTGTGAACCATCCAATCCGAAAAAAGTGGGAATTTTTACAAGCCGGAAAAACTGGAGTTTCAATGGCTCTTTGGACGGTTGTAATTCATTTGGACCAAAAATTGTCCAACCCACTTGCATAAGATCCGAAATTGTCCAACCCAATTTTCTTTTTCCAAACTCCAAACTTCATATTTTATATTTTTAATAAATTTGAATTTTTGCCTACATCCATAATTTGGATCGCGTACAATCCGGAAGTTTGAGAAATGGTCCACACCGGGTGTGAACCATCCAATCCGAAAAAAGTGGGAATTTTTACAAGCCGGAAAAACTGGAGTTTCAATGGCTCTTTGGACGGTTGTAATTCATTTGGACCAAAAATTGTCCAACCCACTTGCATAAGATCCGAAATTGTACAACCCAATTTTTTTTTTTCCAAACTCCAAATTTCATATTTCATATTTTTAATAAATTTGAATTTTTGCCTACATCCATAATTTGGATCGCGTACAATCCGGAAGTTTGAGAAATGGTCCACACCGGGTAGGAACCGTCCAATCCGAAAAAAGTGGGAATTTTTACAAGCCGGAAAAACTGGAGTTTCAATGGCTCTTTGGACGGTTGTAATTCATTTGGACCAAAAATTGTCCAACCCACTTGCATAAGATCCGAAATTGTACAACCCAATTTTTTTTTTTCCAAACTCCAAATTTCATATTTCATATTTTTAATAAATTTGAATTTTTGCCTACATCCATAATTTGGATCGCGTACAATCCGGAAGTTTGAGAAATGGTCCACACCGGGTAGGAACCGTCCAATCCGAAAAAAGTGGGAATTTTTACAAGCCGGAAAAACTGGAGTTTCAATGGCTCTTTGGACGGTTGTAATTCATTTGGACCAAAAATTGTCCAACCCACTTGCATAAGATCCGAAATTATACAACCCAATTTTTTTTTCCAAACTCCAAATTTCACATCTTATATTTTTAATAAATTTGAATTTTTTTCAAATTTCAAATTTATCAAAAAAAAAAAAAAATTTCGTGGCAGCCCCATGTGGTACATACATGAACTATTTTGGACGGCCCCATGCGCTTGCCCGTGACATGCATGCATGCATACACGAAAAAATTTCCGCTTGCCCGTCACATGGATATGCATGCATACACAAAAAATTTCCGCTTGCCCATGACTTGCATGCATGCATACTCACATGCCTACATCCATAATTGCAAAGGCTAACTTATAATGGGGGTCATAAGGCTACATGAATTATATCGGACTTGTTGGACATGAAAGTGAATACTTGGCTTGAAATCCTATGTGCATGTAAGCAAGGCGCTGCCCATCGATACAACTTGCATGCATGCATGCACACATACATGACCACCGCCGACAAGACAAGTCCGACGTGACCGTGACCGTGAGCGGAGGCGGTCCCGCATAGAGCCGGCCCCTCAGAGGCCCCAGCTCAGACGAGCGGTGTTGTATGTAAGTGGGGAGGGACGAATCCGTGCGACGTGGGGCTGGATCTCAGTGGATCGTGGCAGCAAGGCCACTCTGCCACTTACAATGCCCCGTCGCGTATTTAAGTCGTCTGCAAAGGATTCTGCCCGCCGCCCTTGTGAAATTGACCTTCGAGGCGGCCGCCCGCGGCTCGTCCGCCGCGGGGGCCTGGCCGATGGCACGGGCCCGTCGGGGCCGGAGCCCCTACTGTGGGTCGGGAGGGACGGCGGGCGCTGGCGCCGGTTGCTAGCTTGGATTCTGACTTAGAGGCGTTCAGTCAGAATCCGGCACACGGTAGCCGCTTCCGCTTGCCGCTGGGCTGTTTTCGGGCCATTTTCCACCCACGCTGGCACCGACGGGGCCATGTACACCCACGCGCGTGTACATGAGGGGGCACCCATTTTTGAAAACCTTGCCCCCCTATAGGGGAATATGCATTTTGAGGCTCTAGCCACGCCCAGGGTTACCACCCCCTGAAAATCCCCCAAGTCGAAATCACCCATGTAAAATATTCAAAAAAATCTCAAAAA
>NW_027601210.1:0-26501 GCF_964058835.1 Carex rostrata
TATAATTAGTTTTCAAAAGATGGTTCATTTATGTCTAACTGCTTAAAATTGAAAATGGATGTAGATAAAATAAGGGCTTGGTGGATTTGGGGCTACTGGATCTCACCCCTCATGTACGCGATGAATGCTTTGAGTATCAATGAATTCTTGGGACACAAATGGAAACATGTAAGCTAACATTTCATTTTGCTTGTTTAATACAATTTCAAATTGTTTATCAAATGTCTTATAACTTTGTTTTTTTCTTTTTCTTTTTTTTTAGTATGCTGATGGAGCCACAGAATATCTTGGAATTCAAGTGTTGAAAAACCGTGGCTTGCCAACTGAGGCAAAATGGTATTGGATCGGTGTAGGTGCTTTGATTGGATTCGTTATCATATTCAATTTCTTCTTCACTGTAGCCTTGAGTTATCTCAAACGTAAGTGCTAGCATTTGTTAATGTTGTTGATTTACAGTTTCAACCCTCCATTTTTGTCAAATGGTGCTAACCATGTTACGTAAAATTATACAGCGGCTGGTAAGGCTCAGCAAAGTCTATCAGAAGAGGAATTGAAGGAGAAGCACACAAATGTAACTGGAGAGGTACTTGATGGACCAAGAGCAGGAGAAATGTCTGAGATTATATCGGCCTCAAATTCGGACTTGAATCAGAACCAGAAAGGAATGGTTCTTCCTTTTGCACCGCTCTCTGTTGCCTTTGACAATATGAGATACTCTGTTGATATGCCAGCGGTAAATGTTTTACCTTGATATATTCTATACTTAACACAAACTGAAGCAATTTTTTGTACCAGTTCTCATAATTTTTTTTTGGTTTTATTGATTAAAGGAAATGAAAACACAAGGGGTAGAACAAGATAGACTACTGCTACTAAAAGGAGTTAGCGGATCCTTCAGGCCAGGTGTTCTGACTGCCTTAATGGGTGTTAGTGGAGCGGGTAAGACCACACTAATGGATGTTTTAGCTGGTAGAAAAACTGGTGGGTACATCGAGGGAGAAATCTCCATCTCAGGTTACCCGAAGAAACAGGAGACTTTCGCAAGAGTTTCAGGATACTGTGAGCAGAATGATATACATTCACCAAATTTGACCGTTTATGAGTCTCTTGTTTACTCTGCGTGGCTTAGACTACCTCCTGATGTTGATTCTAACACTAGAACGGTACGTACGGTACACCTTACTATTTTTTTTTTGCAAAACTATATTCAACTTCGATATAACTTGTTGGTTTATTTTCTAAATATTTTTGTTTAAAAAATGTATAGATGTTCATTGAGGAGGTGATGGAGTTAGTGGAACTAAAACCGCTTAGAAATGCACTAGTTGGGTTACCGGGTGTAAACGGGCTGTCAACAGAGCAGAGGAAAAGGCTAACCATAGCTGTTGAGTTAGTTGCTAATCCATCAATTATTTTCATGGATGAACCGACTTCTGGTCTTGATGCCAGAGCTGCTGCAATTGTTATGAGGGCCGTTAGAAATACTGTTAATACGGGACGAACTGTTGTTTGTACCATTCACCAGCCGAGCATTGATATCTTTGAAGCTTTCGATGAGGTGAGAAACATCAATTATTTTCCTATAATTTTTGTGTGCGCTTTAATTGATATTCATTGCATGAGATTCTTATCTTATCTTATCTTCTCTTTTCTATCTAAATGCAGTTGTTCCTGATGAAAAGAGGTGGTGAGGAGATTTATGTCGGTCCATTAGGTCACCAATCCAAAGACCTAATCAGTTACTTCGAGGTAGGCTAATCTGAATAAAAATAAAAATTATATATGGCCATTTTCATTATTTTATTGGTCTAAAATTAGAAAAGAGAAATTAATTGTTTTGTTTTCATATTTTTAGTCAATTCCTGGAGTTAGTAAGATAAAGGATGGATACAATCCTGCTACATGGATGTTGGAAGTGTCGACAATTGCACAAGAGGAAGTTTTGGGGATCGATTTTGCAGAGACTTATCGGAATTCTGAACTCTACAAGTAAGTTATATTCATAAAAAAATTACCTTAAATAACAAATTAATAACAAATTACTCATATTTTATAAATAATTAACTGATATAACCAACTAATTATACAGGAGTAACAAAGAAATCATAAAGGAATTAAGCAAGCCACCTCCCGGGACAAGTGACCTTCATTTCCCAACCCAATACTCCCAATCTTTCGTGACACAATGCATGGCGTGTCTTTGGAAACAACATTTGTCTTATTGGAGAAACCCTCCTTATACTGTCATTCGCTTCTTCTTCTCTCTAGTTATCGCTCTCATGTTCGGTACAATATTTTGGCGCCTCGGAGGCAAAAGGAACACTCAACAAGACTTGTTCAATGCAATGGGATCAATGTATGCTGCTGTGCTATTTATGGGTATCTCTTATTCTACTTCAGTTCAACCCGTTGTGGCCATTGAGCGATCTGTGTTTTATCGGGAAAGAGCTGCTGGCATGTACTCTGCTCTTCCCTATGCATTTGGACAGGTAGGTATCTTCTTTCTTTCTTTCTTAATTATAACAAAAAATAACAAGTTAAATAGGAGAACAAAAACTAAAAAAACTAAACTAACTGTTCTTTCTGCAACACATTCAGGTGACAATCGAGCTGCCATATGTGCTTGTACAATCGGTACTTTATGGAGTTATTGTATACTCTATGATGAACTTTCAATGGACAGCAGCTAAATTCTTCTGGTATCTGTTCTATATGTACTTCACGCTTCTTTACTTCACATATTATGGGATGCTTTGTGTCGGTTTGACTCCTAGTTACAACATTGCTGCCATTGTTTCATCGGCATTTTACGGCATTTGGAATGTCTTCTCTGGATTTATCATCGCCCGACCCGTAAGTTCTTTGATAAATTTTACTATCTGCTTAATTACTAAAAATCTCAGCATTTTCATTGTGAAAAAAAATGACCAAATTGCCCTTTGATTTGCAGAGCATGCCAGTATGGTGGAGTTGGTACTACTGGGCCTGCCCCGTCTCATGGACACTATACGGGTTGGTCACGTCACAATTCGGAGACATAGATGACCCGCTTCAAGGATCAAATGGTGAAACAGTGAGAGGGTTTTTGAAAAGTTATTTTGGATTCCATCATGATTTTCTACCGGTGGTTGCAGTTATGGTAGTTGGATTTGCAGCTCTGTTTGCTGTCCTGTTCGGTGTTTCCATCAAAGTGCTCAACTTCCAAAAAAGATAGATATAATTTCTTCCTAGATGAGATTAGTGATGATTTCTTATTCAAAAATAATAGCTTAAGTTAATCAATCAGGAGTATACAAAAGTTTTGTTGTTTTTATTTTTATTTTCTCTTTTGTAGTTCTTTGTATAGGATAAGTTCATTAATTTATATACTGTAATTTGTAAGATTCAAACTAATAATTCAATTCTTTACAATTGTTTTATTCTATTAATAATAAAGTCGATATTCCATAATTTGAATTCTTTCTTGGATCTATTTGAAATTGTTACATTACCTAAAATAAGGTCTGTTTCAGCTTTTGTCAGGTCTGGTACCAGGTTGTTGGTACCTGTACCTGTTGACTATGTAGTTTTCGTTTTTACTAAATAAGTCGGTGGGCTTTGTCCACTATCATAAAAAAAATATTAATTAATTAATAATTGAAAATTAAATTGTAAGTTTATAGATATATATGTTTTGGATCAAAATATCAAATTAGAATTAAAGTATTAGCTAGTATTATACAAATGATTAATGTCTTGCTTTGCCTTGGCTGATTAGCTCTATTTTTTTTTTTTTTAATCAAATGTTGGTTTTAAAAATGATAATGGTTTTGTTGATCAGCAGATCAATAAGTTGTTTGTTCATGTTCACCATGTTTGGTTGTGGCCTAAATGGTGGAATAAGGAGTTTAGGCCTCGTTATTCCACCAAACGTGTCATAATTGAGCCGGACTAAGATGGCATAAGCCGATCTTTAGACCGGCCTAAATTAAACCACCTCACATGGTGGTTTAATTTTTATTCCACCCTGTGGCCTAACTTAAATGATTATAATAATATTTTATTTGTATATAATTAGTATATATTGTTAATAATTATTATTAGTATATAATTATATAATGAGGAGGGTTCAAATGCCCCCATTTTTTGTGCCTCCATCATGTCTCCATTTTTAAAAACTTTTATAACTCAAAATTTAAATCTTTTTTTTTTTTTGCAACCAAAGCCCGTAGGCATATCATTTTATTGATAAATAAGTATCCAAACTGGATATCAGTTACATAGTAATAGAATCGCTCAGGATACAAGATAAAGCAAAAACAAGATTAGGAACTAGCTTCTAAGAAAACAGGATATGTATGACCTATATAATCCCAACCTTCAATTCTACCCTTCTTTGCTAAAAAATCTGCCAACTCGTTGTGGCAGCGACTGACATGCTTACAAATAAAATAAGTGTTCTCTCTTAACGCCTTCCAACAGAAAAAAATCTCCTCCATAGCCCTCCAATCAACTTCAACAGGGGGTTGGAAATCAGATACCGCCTTTGCTAACAAACTACTATCAGTGTGAAACAAACATGAGGATACCCCTAGGCCTTGAACAAACTCAATGGCTCTCTTGAGCGCAGTTGCTTCGGCTTGTAAGGGACTACACACCTGTGCCTTTGCTGACCTATACGCAATTAGCTGCGTGCCATGCGTGATAACAAAGCCTATGCCCCCTTCCCATTCCTTCAACCATGACCCGTCCACCATGCAAACAAACTCAAAATCAGCCTCATTAGCCTCCAACTCGAGTACATTATTCTTCTGATTATGGGGAGCAGCAAAACTAGTTTCATCCGTGATATTCTGCAAGAAACTTTGGAAAGCTAGAGTGGTCGGTTTCTTCGCTGAGTATGCCATCTCGTTTCTACACCTCCACAAGGCCCAAAAGATATTACCCATTTGGGTCCATTGTTCATTGTCTGTTTCAGATGCTACCCGGCTCAGAACTTCTGCCAAGGAGCCTTGAAAGGCATCGGTTCTGATTGCAAGAGGAGAGCCAAACCAGCAAGCACGGGAAAAAGGGCATGCAAAGCAGAGATGCTCAACACTTTCCTCGTCAGCCCCACATGTGGGGCACGTCGGATCAGCTCTTATCCCTCTAGCTGCTAGAATACCGCCTAATGGAATAGCTTTATTTAGTAGTTTCCATAGGAATAAGCGAATGCGAGGCTGCAAATTCCCTTTCTTCCATACGTCATGCCAAAGTTTATTATCGGCAGGAGCTACACTCACCCCCGACCCCTTCAAGTGTTCATACATTTTCTTGACAGAGAAAATCCCATTTGCGGTGAGAGAGAAAATCAGCTTATCTCGGCCTTGCTCATCCTGATCGAGTCCAGTACCAGGGGGTCTAACATTACCCAGGATATGCATACATGCCATGTGACCAAAGCAATTAATGAGCTGCTGAACATCCCAGCAACCGGTCTCATCATCAATTAAATCCTTAACCTTCAGTTGCATTTGAGCCATGTTTTGCGGCACATGTTGCATGGTCACGGCTGACCAAGGTTGGCCAAAAGCAGAGCAGTCCCCGCTGACCAAATTCAGTGATAACAGTGGCAACAGCTTACTTCTCAAGCTCATAATTGCTCGCCAAAAAATTGTGCAGCGGTAATCCCTCTTGGACTGCCACAGGAGAGACCTTGGGAAATACTTAGCACGCACTATATCCACCCACTGTGTATTATGCTCTTTTGCAACCCTCCAAAGCAATTTAGTGAGCAAAGCTTCATTAACTGTCCCCAAATCTCGGATGCCAAGCCCACCTTCCTTTATTGGTTTAGTTATTTTGTCCCATGCCACATACGCCATGTACCTTCCTCTATCTGCTTTGCCCCAAAAAAAGCGCCGAACAATATCCGTCAAAGCCTTGATAACTCTTCTAGGAAGCAAAGTGGTTGACATATGATAAACCGGGATTGATTGAAGGACAGATTTAATTAAAATCACCCGACCTGCGTGGGATAAAAGTCTGCCCTTCCATGATTGTAAACGAGAGGAGAAGGCATCAATGAGAAAATCGTATGCATCCCTCCCCTCCAGTATTGGTGCTCCAAGGTATTTTAGACTTTGTGACTGATGTGAAACCCTCAGTAGTTGGGAAATCGCCTCTTGCTCATGACTTGGGGTTGCGTGACTGAACCAAATAGCACTTTTATCTGGCCCTATCTGCTGGCCCGACACAGCAGTAAAGGCATTGATGTTTTGCATGATGACTCCAACCTCTTGTGGTGTTGCTGCACCAAAGATGAGAAGGTCATCGGCATAGAGGCAGTTTGTGATCGGTTTGGCTGTACGTGCAATTCTAACTCCTGTCAGATGGCTGATGTCAATTAGGTGTGAGAAGCCACGAGATAGGAGGTCCATTCCCAAAATAAAGAGGTAGGGAGACAAGGCACACCCCTGCCTGAGCCCACACTGAGGCTTAAAAAAACCGTCACCGCGACCATTAAAGACCAAGGAGAATTCAGCAGAGGTAACACACCCCATTATCCAAGAGGTGAAACGGCTAGGGAACCCATACAGTGGAAGCAGAGTTCTGAGATACTCCCAATCCATGCGATCAAAAGCTTTCGAGAGGTCCAACTTGAGGCAAAACTCTTTATTCTTGTAGTTTCGCTGTTTGAAGGAGTGTAGAACCTCTCTAAAGAGAATGATATTCTCAGAAATCTCACGCCCGGGAAGGAATGCGCATTGTGACGATGAGATCAGAGAATTAATGAAAGGCTTCATTCTAAGAGTGAGAATTTTGGAGATAAGTTTATAGGTGGTGTTGCAAACAGAGATAGGCCGGAACTGTGTGACTGACACGGCTTCATCGGTTTTCGGAATAAGCACCAAGTTTGACCGAGCCACCAGTGATGGCATCACACCTGTTTCAAAAAAACTTAAAACCTCATTAGTTATAGCAGGTCCAAAGGCCTCCCAATTCTCCTGGATGACTTTCGCATGGAATCCATCCGGCCCCGCAGATTTCAACGGACCCAAGGTGTTCAAGGCTCGCTGAATTTCAGCCACAGTTGGGAGCTCATTTAACTGGCCCAGAAACAAAGAAGGGACCTGTGGTAGGCCCGAAATAATCTGAGTTGGGTACAAATCAGCAATTAAAGGCCTTGGGCTCCTTTGAAAGATATTTTTGAAGTGAGCCACAAACTCTTGCCTTATACCCTTTTCCTCTGTGATCCAACTCCCATCCGATTTCTGCAGTGCACGGACGGAATTCCTCCTTTTCCGGGCTATGGCAGAAGCGTGGAAAAATTTTGTATTGCGATCCCCATGCACAGCCCAGTTAACCCGTGCCCTTTGATGCCAAAAAGCCTCTTCCATGCGCAAACACCTCTGGTGTTCAAGCTGTAGTTGCTTTTCTAGGACTGGATCACTACTTGCTGGATTTTGCATGAGTAAATCCTCCATTCTTTTTTCTACCACTTTTAGCAATTGATCAGGTTGCACATCTTTTCCCTTCCACTGTTTTACTGCTAGCTTAAAGCACCTCCTGACCTCCACCCAGTTATGACCTCCTTCTATAGCTGAACTTACACATACCTCTTTAAACCCTTCCCTTAAAGTCCACCATTCTTCACATCTGAACTTTGGCTTTGCTCTTATAGGTTTTGGTTTCGTGCGAAGTAGAATTGGGAGGTGATCGCTTTGGAAGCGAGGGAGATGGAAAACAGCCGTTTCTGGAAACCGCAAAGTCCATGCCATGTTTGCTAAGGCTCTATCTAACCGAGCAGCTATACTACTCGTCCCTTGTTGCTTGTTCGACCATGTATAGGCCGGCCCATGATGGCCGAGATCTAACAAACTATTCCCATGTACCCAATCCCGAAAAGCTCGGTTTGGGGCACTCAAAGAAAAATTCCCACCCCACTTTTCAGATGAGGATGCAATTGAGTTGAAATCACCTATTATGCATATGGGAACTCTATCTTGATCAGTATACTCCTCTATTCTTTGCCACAACAGTGGGTTACCCCTCCTAGTTGGGTCCCCATAGATAGCAATTAGCAGCCAAGCTTCATCTGCTCCATGCTCAAACACTTCAGCCACAGTTTTATTTTGACGTTTAAGTTTTAAACTTTGAGTTATTTAAGTTTTTAAAAATGGAAGCATGATGGAGGCACAAAAAAAATGGAGGCATTTGAACCCTCCTCTTATATAATTAATATCTTATATTGTTAATATATTAAATAATTACAATCATAATAATATATAATTAATATTCTTTTATTAATAATTATTATTAATAAATAATTATATAATTATTATGTTCTATTGTTAATATATTAAATATTATTATATAATATTGTTAATATATTAAATATTATTATATAATATTGTAATATATTATAGTTATTATTAATATATTAATATTATATAATTAGTATCTTATTATTAATAATAATTATTAATATATAATTATATAATTAATATCCTATATTGTTAATATATTAAATAATTATTATAATAATATTACAATATATTATAGTTATTATTAATATATTAATATTATATAATTAATATCTTATAATAATTATTATTAATTTATAATTATATAATTAATAATTAATATTGTTAATATAGTAAATCATTATTATAATAATATTATAATATATTATAGCTGTTATTGTTATCGTTGGATCAGCGATTTTCAAAGTGGCTTAATAAATAGTAAAAAAATTCCAAAAAATGTAAAATTTGGTCTCCAAGCAGATTTTAATATGGAGAACACATCTAACGGTTCGGATCGATCATTTGAACTTTAAAAATCGGAAAACCACTTGGTTGCACGGGAGGCGTGGTGCAATCGATTGTATATTAGCCTATCTCTCTCTCTATATATATATATATATATATGTGTGTGTGTGTGTGTGTGTGGAGGTTGGCTAAGATCAAAGTGGTAGTTCCTGAGCTTTGGTGCTACCAATTCATTTTACAATTTTCAAAGATTAAAACGTCGATCCGAACCATTCAAGTTGTTCTCCATATTAAATTGTGCTTGGAGCCCAAATTTTACATTTTTCTGAATTTTTTTACTATTTATTAAGCCACTTTGAAAATCGCTGATCCAACGGTAGCACCAAAGCTCAGGAACTACCACTTTGATCTTAGCCAACCTCTATATATATGTATGTGTGTGTGTGTGTGTGTGTGTGTATATATATATATATAGAGAGAGAGAGAGAGAGGTTGACTTGGGTGAGTCATGGAGTAAAACACGTTTGTACTCCATATCATATTTCCATTTTGAAAATTCAAACAAACCGATTCGAACCTTCCAAGATGTTCTCTATATTGAAAGTGCTTGGAGACTAAATTTTATATTTTTTGAAATTTCTTTACTATTTATTAAGACACATTGAAAATCGTTGTTTTACTGTGAACAGTAAAAAACAGTAAAAATTTCTAGACCACCGGATCAGCAATTTTTAAAGTGGCTTAATAAATAGTTAAAAAAAAAAATCCGAAAAATGCAAAATTTGGTCTCCAAGCACATTTCAATATGGAGATCGTGTTGAGCGGTTCAAATCGGTTGTTTGAATTTTCAAAATGAAAATATAGTGTCATGGAGCAAAAACTTGTTCTATTCCATGGCTCATTTTAGCCCATCTCTCTCTATCTATCTAACTATCTATATATATATAGATAGATAGATAGATAGATAGAGAGAGAGAGACACTTATTGACATTCATGTTTTCCAAATGAATATTATGTGTGCAAGAAGAAGTTGTATGATCAATGTCTATACTGTTGATCATAATTCATGCGATTTCTTCCAAGGCAATGCAGAAATGAATGAATATCAAAATTTTGTGAATTTAGGGTCAACATGTATAGCAATTTCTATACTGTTGTCACTTGAGGTCACCTTCATTGTTAAAAAAATGGAGGGGATTCGCCAAAAATAAAGATATCTTAAGTGAGTTATTGATAGTCGATCTTAGAATTTATTTTGAATTGAAGTATGAAAGTAGACCAAATTATATTATTGATTGTTGGGGTTTACGGTACTGTAATCAAAACCCGTTTAGGCTTAAGATGCGGAATGACCGTAGAACAAAAATTTTTACAGCCAACTTAAGCTCAGGATTAAACGGGGTATGTCATGAAACTTTCCAAGGCGGTCCACCTTCAGTATTCCTTTGACATCAAAACCCAATTTAATCTTTTTTACAGATCTACTCCATGATTGATTTCGAAAACTTTAATCTACTTACCAATTAAATAGATTAATATAGCATATTTATACCTTGTTTCCAAATCATAGTTGGAATGCAGACCGAGCGAGTAGAGCCTCACCAAGGAAGGAATCGACTCGGAGTATCACACGTGTGATACCTCCATCGGTTATCCACCAGGACTAATCGGAGAGCGGTTTATTTCTTCTGCCAGAAATACCGTAAACCGCGGAATTATACAAAAATACTATTCACGGGGAAAAAGACGAAAACCCGTAAACACGAATTTTCGGTTGCTCAGTTTCATCAATATGCAAAACTTACATACCGCGAAATTCGGTAAAACACTATTCATCGATCCTGTAAATATACTTCACAACAACTCGCAAGATTATACGTCAACTACGTATAACTTTCTTTTCTCAACCGAAACACTATTTGGGAGAGAAACCGAGAAAGAGAGAAAATACTGATTCGTTTCGACACGAAATGGTATGAGTAAATTAGTGATTTTTCTCTCTACCCCTCCACCCCTATTTATAGGGTTTAGGGTCGGTTGCCAAAAGACCAAAATGCCCTTCAAGTTCGGCCTATTTACAAGATATGCCATTGAATGGATAAGGATGACATGTCATGTGGATAAGATCGATGACGTGTCATCTGGATAGGATCGATGACATGTCATGCGGATAAGGACGAATCTGAAAAGACCCGAATGCCCTTGGCCCGAATACAAATAATATTCGTATAATTATTCTGAACAATTATATATATTTTTCTTGCGATTGTTGTTTCAGTAATTTATACAACGTGTCCTGCACATTTATAAATTAACCGGTTAACTTTTATACAACGTGTCACACACGTTTATAAATTAACCAATGTTTTTGCTTGTTATTTTTACATAACATTTATAATTTAATTATAACACGTATAATTAATTATAACTATCTTACTATTGATCATAACCAATTTATAATCAATCACAATAAGATTCTCCGATTAACTCCTATATGGTGTGACCCAATAGGATCTGTGTTATGTTGGTAAATAGAGTTAAAACTGTTTTAACTTCTATAATCATGAGCGGCATCTGGCAACACATCATGACCATCCAATTACACAGATGATGCTGTACTGTACAATATCACGATCCAGCAAACAATTTACTTGTGTCTGTTCTTCTGTCTCATAGCTATCAGATCAGTTTCAAGGTAGATGTGTGTCATCCTTGCTAACTGTATCTTTTCTTGATCTTGAGTAGATTATCAAATATAATTACTCTTGTAATTATACCGCATGCAGATAATCTATCTCTACCAAGGGGCCCAGTGATGCTATAGCTCGTATAGAGATACGAGGGACAAATAGTATTCTTGGCAGACTATCACTTCCTCAGCTAAGCTATACATATGGAAATGCTACCGTTATGACTGCTTTTTACGGACAGCGTTAGATAACACTCACACATACATATTTCTTAGTGGGAACGATAAATACCTTATACTGTAGAACTTGACACTGAATGAAAACATTAATGACACGAACACAATTCTATTTAATGTTTCATTTGGGGTCTGTCAAATACCATGTTCCTAGAACATGTATCTATGTGATTAAAATGACATCTCGTG
Organism: Carex rostrata; assembly: GCF_964058835.1. Lineage (NCBI taxonomy): Eukaryota > Viridiplantae > Streptophyta > Magnoliopsida > Poales > Cyperaceae > Carex > Carex rostrata. Next base: position 11,849 of record NW_027601210.1, read on the forward strand.
TCAGGTGGTTTGTAAAACTTAACCATCTTTTAATCCACATACTAACCTTGTAGCGGTAATTAGTGTTCCTGCTAATTACCTTGGTTAGTGACCTTTTAAGAGTATATATCATCTATATTATGGAGTTTCACAATTTCAGTCATGAACTCGAAATGATCCATAAATGCAATAATACTCAAGGCAACAAAATGATATACATTCAATTCATGAACAAAGCTTTATAATAATTTATCGTATTATTGACTTCTAGATTATTACAAAATAACATTGATAGCCATCGTTTCGGATGTACAAATGTCAAAAAAAATATATATATATTAGAAATATATTGAATATTTTGTTGGGAAGGAATAAGATGAAATGTTTTTTCGATGTGATAGATAGCATTCGATTATTTAGATTTTGTATGAGATATCATTCGATTATTTAGATTTTGTATGCATATCTCAATTATTATTTGTATACGAAATCAAATTAATGATTTTGTTCTTTTATTGCATAGATTTTTTTTTTCAATATATCCGTTAATTATAAAATATTTGTAAAAGTAAATATTTCTCCTTTTTAGTGCACTATCCCATCATTATTTTAGTTGTCCAGGTATGATCAGCCCCAATGCATTTGCCACTATTTACTTTTAAGTTTAAAATTTTATCATTCTATCCAGAGTGGAAAAAAACATGTTGTGTCGTAACTAATACGTCGTGCTTTTGGTCTCGTATCGTACTGCATCATGACCAAGTTAATTTTTCACATTCCGTGCAATGACCAAAATATCAAGGGGTGATTACAGCACGCGAATGATCATGTCACGTGAGTCACGCCGTGTTCAAATGTGCCGTGACCAAACTTGACTCGCATGACTATTTAATCATAATTTATGTTTATTTATTCATGATTCGCCATTTGATCAATATATATGTATCTAGTTGTTCTAATTACGTGCGTCTCATGTGACCACATGCCGTGTCGTGCCAAAGTTTCAAAAGTTAGTCATGACAAGCGAATAGTCACAGCACAAAACACGCGAATCACGGCACGTAACTAGCACATGTGTTGTTCCATTCCGTGACGGAGCCGGCTCTGCCGTGCCATTTTTCCCACTCTAATTCTACCAGCACCGGTAAATACACTTTTAAGTTAAAGCAGATCGAACGGTTCGGATGAAAACTAAAAAAAAAATGGATTATTTAGGGATCCGAATTCTGACTGCGGTGAACTAGTGGATCTGGCAAAATGAAGCTTCCTTCCATCTAAATTTTTTTTTTTTTAATTAAATTATAAGTTACCAAGAGTCCCGTAGTCTGTAGATCAATGAACCCGCCATATCCACTGAGGTAACAAAATATTTCTGTTTGAATCACAGCCGTCTGATTGGAATCTGAACCAATCTAGTCCGATGTGGAACGCACGGAACCACTTTAATAGGGGAGAGGGGGGTGTCCGATGGGCATCGGACCAAATCCGGTTCGATGGGGGGTTTAAACCGTCAGATCTGCTTTAGGATTCGTGTGTACGGATTTTAAAGCAGACGCGAAATTGCGGGTGCGAATCCTAAAGCAGATCTGACGGTTTAAACCCCTCATCGAACCGGATTTGGTCCGATGCCCATCGGAAACCCCCCTCTCCCCTTTAATAGTTGTGCGGGTTATGCGCGCCACATAAAATTTTATATAACTACTTATCATTTTAATTAGCTAGTCTAGATAACCTGATTTGATTGAATGTCAAGATATCTATAAATGAAATATTAGACTTGCATATACCGTTTTGGAGGTAATTAAATGCAAAATGAAGAAATTCGGAGGTAGCCAAAGTCCATTCTTTCACCTAAATAACATTCTATTAAGAGGAGGGTTCAAATGCCTCCATGTTTTTGTGCCTCCATTTCCCTCCATCATTTTCAAAGTTCAAACAGTCGATCCGAACCACTCAACCTAAACTCCATACTAAAATATATTTGGAGACCAAATTTTATATTTTTAGGAATTTTTTTACTATTTTTTTAGATAGATAGAAAAATACTGTTTTTAGATGGTTCAAATTTACTGATTTTGTACCTATCTAAAAAAATAGTAAAAAAATTCCTAAAAATATAAAATTTGGCCTCCAAACATATTTTAGTATGGAGGTTAAGTTGAGCGGTTCGGATCGACTGTTTGAACTTTGAAAATAATGGAGGGAGATGGAGGCATTTGCACCCTCCTCTTCTATTAATGTATTAAAGGCAAACATAACTCAATTCAAACAAATTAAAACGCAAATGTATGTGGAGTAGTTGCTGTCCCATTCCCTTTTTTTCCATAAAAAAACCTCCCATTTCATTCATTTGGTATCAAATCAATCATTGTCCTAAAAAAAAAAAAAATCAAATCAATCAATATCTTGCTTTTACATGTCAGGTATGAATCAATTTCTTGCTATTATCTTGCTTTGGTACATTTTTCTAGTGATTATGCTTTTACCTTGCTTATAACTTGCTGGATATCTAATTCTGTCATTACAATTTAATTGATTTATTACTAAACATAACCCAAGTGATTAGGGGTGTTCATTGGGTTCAGTTTACTCAGTTTTGAATTCAAACGAATTAGTTTCGACCAAATGGTTAAGTTTTTTGGTTTAATGGTTCAGTTCAATTTATTTTTTAAAACCAAATTATAACTTCGGTTTGACTCGGTTTGGAAATTTTCAAAACAAAAATAACAAACTGACCGAAATTTTAAATATTATGAATTTGGTTCGGACTGCAACTGGTTTATTTCTTAATACCTGGTTTATTTCTCAATCAATTGCTTTAAATACTTCGGTTTATTTCTTAATACCCTAGTTATTTCATAGTATACTTCGGTTTATTATAAGTCAATTGTTTTAAATAAAAAAAATTAATATATTTTGGATTGAACCGAACAAACCAAACAAACTGAAATAAAACTTTTGTTCGGTTCGGTTCAATTGCCACGCTAAATCGATTCAATCCGGTTCTATTTTTGAAACCGAATTATAACTTTGGTTTGCCTAGTTAACCACGGAACTGATGAACACCCCTAGAAGTAATTATATTTTATTTTCCCATAATGTAATTATATTTTATTTTTCCATAATGCTAATATTTCATCTGATGGTTCAAAAGCAATGTACTGGAGCAATTCTAAAAAAATAAAATTATTGTGGAAAAATAATAAATTGCAATTTCCATTTTGGATCTTAATTTTTTTGTAAAACAAACTCTAATTCTAAACTCGTTGGTTTTGTTTTGTATGAGTTACTGATCCTCTCTGTTTTGTGTAATGTACAATTATTCACAGCCCCATGTGTAAAGTCATTGGTAGGCTCTGATAGCTTTTGCAGGTGCGTTGTTGGGGCACATGTTATGTTTCAATCTAATAAAACATTATAATAAAAACAAATGTGAATATTAGAAAAAAGACAGATTAAAGACTAGGGTCCTCTCTCTTCTGACAGTCACGGGGCAAAAGTAATTGAAGCAATAAGTGTTCCACCAAAAAAATGTTTCTCAGAAAATCCAATACAACATTAACTGACAGTGTGGCAAGTCACTGACTAGTGTGTTCTTATCACCTACGGCAGGATTGTAACTCTGTGAATGCCACATAGAATCTGTTATTGTACAGTAATGCAAAAGACTTGAGATTAGTGCGTTCAATCCAGCTATCTCTGTTACTGCATTCAATCTCTATTCATCTCCTCTCTTTTGCATCTACATTCAAGCTATCTAGCAATCTCTTTTACAATCTCTGTTTCGGACTCTCTTGCCATTTCTCATCTCAGCCATCTGCTCGATCTGGTACACGTATCTCTTTCCAAAATCTCTAATTCTCATCTCTGTTTGCTATCTTATTCTCAATATCTGCTAAAAACGTAAACATGACTCAATTCAAACAAATTAAAACGCAAATGCAAATGTATGTGGAGTAGTTGCTTATACCTCCCATTTCATTCATTTGGTATCAAATCAATCATTGTCTTCCAAAAAATAAAAATATCAAATCAGTCAATATCTTGCTTTTACATGTCAGGCATGAATAATCAATTTCTTTCTTTTACCTTGCTTTGGAACATTTTTCTGGTGATTATGGTTTTACCTTGCTTATACCTTGCTGGATATCTAATTCTGTCATTACAATTTAATTGATTTATTACTAAACATAACCCAAGTGATTAGGGGTGTTCGTTGGGTCCGGTTTACTCAGTTTTGAATCGAACCGAATTTGTTTGGACCAAACGGTTAATTTTTTTCAGTTTAATGGTTCAGTTTGGTCTGTTTTTTAAAACCGAATTATAACTTCGGTTCCTTTTATAAATTATGAATTTGGTTCGGACTGCAACCGGTTTATTTCTCAATCAATTGCTTTAAATATTTCAGTTTATTTCTTAATATCCCGATTTATTTTTTTAATAACCCGATTTATTTCTTAATATTTTTTGGTTTATTATAAGTCAATTGCTTTAAATAAAAAAATTTAATATATTTCGGGTTGAACCGAATAAACCGAAATAAACTTTTGTTCAGTTCGGTTCGTTTGTAATGCTAAATCAATTCAGTTTGGTTCTATTTTTGAAATCAAATTATAACTTTGTAAAACAATGTAAAGAAGTAATTATATTTTATTTTCCATAATGCCCATATTTCATCTGATGGTTCAAAGGCAATGTACTGGAGAAATTCTGAAAAAATAAAATTATTGTGGAAAAATAAGAAGGAAATAGCAATTTCCATTTTGTATCTTGATTTTTGTGAAACAAACTCCAATCTTAAACTCGTTGATTTTGTTTTGTATTGACGAATTATGTTAGTTTGGATGAGTTAACGATCCTCTGTTTTGTGTAATGTACAATTATTCATGACCCCATCCCCATGTGTAAAGTCAATGATATAGGCTCTGGCTTTGCAGGTGCATTATTGTTTGTGCACATGTAGTGTTTCCTTGTGTTTCAAATTTCAATCTAATAAAAAATTCTAATAAAAACAAATGTGAATATTAGAAAAGTGACGGGTTGCAGACTAGGGTCACAGGGCAAAAGTAATTGAAGCAATAAGTGGAGTAAAGCTAGCGTGTGACATGCTCACCAAGAAAGTTTGGTGAGCATAACTCCAAAAGTATATCGGATCGACGTCAAATGCCAAATCCAAACCGTTGAAATCCATGTACTTCATGAGTGATGCATATACATGCAAAATTTTGAAAGTTTCGAGTTTATTTGCTGCACGGTCAAGTGGTCAAAGAAATGAATATTTTATTATAAGTTATTTTATATATTCAATTTTTATTATTTCTTTGACCACTTGACCGTGTAGCAAATAAACTCGAAACTTTCAAAATTTTGCATGTATATGCATCACTCATGAAGTACATGGATTTCAACGGTTTGGATTTGACATTTGACGTCGATCCGATATGCTTTTGGAGTTATGCTCACCAAACTTTCTTGGTGAGCATGTCACACGCTAGCTTTACTCCAATAAGTGTTTCACCAAAAAATTGTTTCTCAGAAAATCCAATACAGTATTTCCTGACAGTGTGGCGGGTCACTAACTAGTGTGTTCTTATCACCTGCAGGTATTGTAACTCTGTGAATGCCACATAGCATCTGTTATTCTACAATAATGCAAAAGACTTGAGATGTTGTAGTCAAGCTCTAGATTAGTGCCTTCAATCCAGCTAGCTCTGTTACTGCATTCAATCTCTGTTCATCTTCTCTCTTTTACAATCTCTGTTTCGGATCCTCTCTGATCTCTTGCTTATTAACCAACGAATCTTTGCCTTTTGCTATTTTCATTCTCAATCACCAATTTAGTACGTGTTTACAAAAGAAAGAAAAAAAAAATGCTACTAGTTATTTGTGATTCCCAAGCAGCACTACCAAGGAAAAAACAAAACTAAAAAAAAAAAAAAAATTATAGAAAAAAATCAAGCGGTCACAGTAGAAGAGAAGAAACTTCAAGATGGCTTTTTCAACCATTGCAAGACTAGCAGGTACCATTGCTGAGTGGGCGGGGTCTGCTGTTATTGGGGAACTCGTCAGCACAGGTTTTTCATACTTGGGTAACCGTAAGCTGCCAGCCAACGGTGTTGCCGAGCTAAAGAGGATAGAGACAGCTCTTCCCCAAATCAAAGATGCCATGAGCATTGCCGAAGCTCTCAAGATGAAGGACCCGAGTTTTTGCCAATGGGTCGAGAAGTTTAGGCTAGCTGTTGAAGCATCCCAAGACATGCTTGATGAGTTGGAGTACAAAAAGCTGGAGGATATGGTGAAAGGCCGAGATGAGGTGGGTGGATCTGCTTCTAGTTCAAAGAAGAGAAAATCATATAGTATCAATGATGATACTTTGGAGAGGTTGAAGGAGGTTGTAAAAATGTTGGATCAGGCTGCCAACGGTGTGGAGGATCTCCTTCAAGCTGCCAATCAGTTTGGTATTCAGAATCTTTCTGATTCACGACAGGAAGCCAGTAGAGTTTTTAGACGTGAAACTACTTCCTTTTTAGTTGAAAGAGAGTTGTTTGGCCGGGAAGTTGAGAAGCACAAGGTAATTGATTGGCTAAAGCGGCCAACTGATGCTCACCTCTCTTCGTTTGGTATTGTCGGGGTGGGTGGATTAGGAAAGACCACCCTTGTACAATATGCATATAAAGAGATGCGCGGGTCAAATCATTTCGACAAAACAATTTGGGTTTGTGTTTCTACTAACTTCAGTGTTGATGATATAACGAGAAAAATACTTGGTGAACTAGGTCAAAATAATTGTAATAATAAACCACTAAATGCACTTCAAGAGGCCTTAAAAGAAAATATACATTTAAAGAAAATTCTTCTCGTTTTAGATGATATATGGGATGATGAGAAAAGGAGTGACTGGGACCAAATGTTTGCTCCTTTGAGGTCTGTAAATGAAGGTAGTAAAATCATATTTACTACTAGAATGAAATCAGTGGCAGACTTGCTTGCAAGTGTGATAAGTACAGAGCATGAATCTCTATCATTACAGGGCTTAAGAGAGCAAGAGTTGCGATTGCTCTTTCAGAGTTATGCATTTCATGGTTTTAACCTTGACAATCATAGAAATTTGCAAGGAATTGGAGACCAAATACTAAAAATGCTCCGAGGTAGTCCATTAGCAGCAAAGGTGATCGGATGCTTGCTGAATACAAGTATGGACCACCAGTATTGGACAAGAGTTTTGAATCAGGGGTCTCTATTTAACTTAGAGAAAGCAAAGGACGTGGTGGAGGTTTTGAAATTGAGCTACTACCATTTACCAGCAAATTTGCAGGTATGCTTTAGATATTGTAGCATATTTCCTCAAGATCATCAGTTTGATAAAGATGACTTGATAAAAATGTGGATCTGCTCTGGATTCGTCCAGCAACCATCAAGTCAAGAAGAAAGGCCAGAAGATATTGGAGAAGATTACTTCAATCTTCTTTTGAGAAAGTCATTCTTTGAACCTAATTGTGGGAGATATGTTATGCATGATCTGGTGCATGAGTTGGCCCAAAACGTTTCCTTCGGAGAATGTTGTAGAATAGAACCTAATGATAAATCAATTACCATACCTAGCACTGTACGACATGTTTACGTACATGAATGTGAAATGGAAAAGGTCTCACATCTTGAAAATTTACGCAGCTTGGTTGTGACCACTTATTATTGGCATACGTATTCATTTGTTCTTCCAAAAAATTTAATTAAGAAAAGTTTACGTTTACTGAAAATATGTGGATCCAAATTTAGAAGCAGAGACGGTGAAATGCCCAAAGAGATAAGATGTTTGGTACACCTTCGCTATCTATCCGTTGATGGACCTCATTATGTCACTGATGAAACATTCAAGTACTTGTTCCTTGCTTCAGTTTACAAACTTTATCATTTGCAAGTACTAGAAATTCTAGGAGATAATAAGATGACAATCAATTCAGCAATTGAAACAACTGGAGTGACCAATCTACTTAGGTTGCGTTATATGAGGCTTCCAAAGGAGATAATGCAAACCATTCATGGAGTCCACACGCTGACGTCTCTCCAAGAGTTGACCTTTTTTGTTGGACAAGAGAGTGGTCAACGTATAAATGAACTGGGCACACTAAAGAACCTCCGACATCTGTTTATTGAAAACATTGAGAATATAAGGGATCATACTGAAGCTAGCAGTGCCAACCTATTAGAGAAGAATAATCTCATATCGCTCTCCCTGAAGTGGACCTCAGAGAGCAATCCTATTGACCCTGAGAAAATCTTTGATTACCTCCAACCCCCTCCAAGTCTCACGGAATTGACAATTATGAATTATAATGGCCAAAGATCTCCTAATTGGATGAAGGATTCACCGCCTTTAAACCGATCAACCCTCAAATTACCATATTTGAAAATTATTGTTATACATGATTGTCTAAATATTGACACGTTACCTGATATGCCACTTTCTCTGACTGAATTTCGAATTAGTAATGTGGGCTTGACTTCTCTCCCAACTTTATACCAAAATTCTGGTAATAACACTCCTGCACCATTATCCCTAAAATCATTACTAAGAGTAGTGGAGATAGAAAGCTGCCCCAACTTAATATCCTTTCATGGATTTCTACAGCAAGACAATCTAGATTTGCAAGATATTGAGGAATTAACCATCAACGGCTGTAATAGATTGGTACACCTGCCAACTCATGGATTTGGGAAGTTAACGTCCTTGAAATACTTAACGTTAACAAATAACCCAAAGCTAGTGGCGATGGATATTCAGGACCATCTCCTACCAACAAAACTCCAACGACTTTACATGGGAAACTGTGGTGAACTTGATTTACCAATACTTGAGGCATCATATGGTATCACTACTCTCACTGAGCTGCAATTACAAAATGCAAATATTATATCCATTTCTGCTGCACAAAACTCATTTAGTGCTCTTAAAAGCTTGGGTGCATTTGGGAAATTTGTATCGCTACAGAAATTAAAAATAAGTGATTGCCCAATGCTATTGGCAGATAATAACCAGAGCACCCTCCTTCCCATGGCACTCAAATACCTTTCAATAAATAACTGCGGCGAACTTGATGAGCCACTGCTGGCATCAGCATCAAGCCTTCCTGCTCTCACTGATCTTTTTATTTTTAATTGTGCAAATATTTCTCGTATTCCCTCCTCAGAAAATGCATTCGGATCTCTCAATTATCTACATATATCCGGATGCAAGAAGCTCGTTGAACATTCATCTAGGGAACAAGCACATGGTGCCGACCGAGGAAGTAGCTTTGCTTCTTTAAAGATCAAGAAGCTTTCCATTGATGACCTCTTTCTCCTTCTCATCGAACCACTAAGAAGCCTAAGCTCTGTTAGCGCCCTAACTGTTTCCAGTTGTTCATGGATGGAGGCATTGCTGGAACAATGGCTTCTGCAAAACAGTAGTACCCTCAAGTTGTTGACTCTCGATGATGTGAGAAATCTCAATACATTGCCTGCTACAATGGTGAGGCTCACTGTGCTTGAAAACCTGACAATCTATAGGGCTGATTTGCTGAAGGAGCTTCCGGAGTTACCTGCTTCTCTAAGGTATTTATTTATCATCAGTGGGGCTGATTTGCTGGAGCTTCCGGAATTACCTGCTTCTCTAAGGATGTTATCTATCCATGATGCAAGCTCTCTGAAGTCATTGCCTGCTACAATGGCGAGACTCACGGCCCTAGAATCTCTACGAATTTCAAAAGCTGATTTGCTGGAGGAGGTCCCAGAGTTACCTGCCTCTCTGAAAATAAAGAGAATTGAAGGCCGTGGTGGCCGATTGCTCTGAAACACAAGGACACTCTACTTTTATAACAGATCCCCAACTCATGTTGAAAAAACAAAACCATCTAGAAAATTGATTTGCTTGAGGAGCTCCGGGGGTTACCTGTTTCTCTAAAAAATAAGTTCATCAGAGGCCGTGGTGGCAAGTGGCTTCTCTGAAACACTCTGCTTTCATAACAGAAATAAATCAGATACCAACCCCGTATTAATAAGGTACTTTCTTTTCCAAATTTATTGAATAAATTAAAGGCTCTTGCAATATATTTGGTCAATATTGCTGTCATTTTTATTGGTGGTCGCTACGGTTTCTTGCCATGTGCAATTTTTTAAATTCAAATTGTATTTATTGCAATTGACGAGATCTTATTCTCTTTTATAAATTCAGATTCAAGTAGTTTCTCAGGAAGTGGTTCATATGCCAAAGTCTCGACACTGGATGAAAACAAGGTACATTTTGTTTATTGTGATTGTATTTGTTGGGGCTACTAAGCATCTACTCCATGATAAAAATTTATTGGTATATTATCTAATGGATATTTTTCACACTTCAATATGCAGGAAAAAGCTTATGAACGTGCTTCGGATCATGAAAAAAGTAATGTAACTTAGCTTACCAGTACAGACTGATAACATAAAATTGCTTCGGGACTGTCCTTTCTGGTGACCATTACCGAAGACACCAAAACAATTAAAACAAGGGAAATACCAATGACCAATTGTTTTGTTGTACCAGTAATAACTCAGTACTGTACTGTGCATCTTAGTTAGTCTCTTCTCAACATGTCTAAATTTGTCTTGCCTTTGATATTGCAATGAGATGAGATGATAAAATTATTTACATAATAACCATTTATTCTTGTTATGCATACAGAATAATCTAACGGGTCGAAATAATCAGATGCGGATGACCCATTAAACCTAGCCAATCCTACTGACATGGATGCTCAAATGGATGGTAAGTTTCCTGAAAACAAAGGAAAAAAATGAAAGTCAGCCTTCCTACGTGATATAAATCTGAGAGGATACTAAGTGTTATCATATCCTACATGAAATAATATAGGGGACTGATTCTGACAAAAAGCCAAAACCTGACAAGCAATACCGAGCTGCACACTTGCAGGGCTACTTTTCTGATACTATTTTCAAAGCTCATGAAAAGACTCTTGACTGGGTTTTCAATTGTTGCCTTTCTATTGTTTGATGAAAAACTGGTTGATGCATAGCGCACAGTGGTCTGTACTATGAATTTATATCTCTATTTTCATAGTCCAAATAAACAATCCAAACCACTTTATATGATGTTCATATAAAAATGTACTCGATTGCCAAATTTTACATTTTTTAGAATTTTTTACTATTTCTTTAGATTACTTGATCTAAAGATTGTGGACCGTCCAATTGTAGTGATTTTTTACCCATCTAAAAAAATAGTAAAAAAAAAATATGTTAAAAATGTAAAATTTGGCCTTGAAGTACTATGTTGAGGGGTTCCAATCGACTATTTGATGTTTGAAAATGGAGATGTGGATTCATAGTAGGGACCGATGTGTGCTATGCATAATACCATAGCCTCCTAGAAAAAAATATGAAATGAAACATAATTTATATATGGAATTGTTTATATTTGGTTACTAACTTTGATTAATGACTTATGCATCTAGGAGGCTGCAAAAAAGGACCCTGAGAAGCTAAAGCAAGAAAGAGAAGAGGTAGAAGCTATAAAGAGAAGGTGGGTTGTTGTCTTCTATTCCAAACAGTTCATTAACTTTCAATAATTATTGTTACTGATATTACTGATTATTTTTATTTTTTGTCATTTAAACAGAAAAGGAAAGGCTCCAAGCAGAGGCAAAATCAGCTGAGGAAGGAAGTAGGCCGAAGCTCCAAGAAGGTGGGTTGGTGGCAATGATTCGTGTAAACCGCATCCCTACTGTCGGAGTACAAGGACGACATGCGACAAATCGGGCTTTTCATCAGGGTATTTCTCACTTGATTTATCTATTCTCAATCTTCATTTTCCTTTGAAGCAATTTTTGTTCCATATTGTTTTTGAACTAGGTGTCTATTACCTGTCATTTGTTGCAGTATCCTGGTTATTGTACCAGACATGGGCTGGTTGGTATGAGTATTAGTTGCTTGGTGGTTTGCAGAATTTTAGCCCAAACAGAGACTTGACCGAATTTCCAAAATTAGGAATTGCCGATAGTAAAATTAGACAAAATATGTGTTTGAGAAAATGGTACCAGAATAATTGTTTGACAAAGCTGGTACCAGCATAATGGTACCAGCTATGGCTGATGCATATTTCATGTAAATTCACAAACACTTGCCATAAGGTTTAAAAAACTAAACAGCTTGGCTAATTTGCATGTTGATAATTGTTAAAAATTATAGTGGCAGCAGAGTTACTGAAAGCAACATGTAGTGCTAAAATCCAAATCACAAGTATATAAGTTGATGTTCTCTAAGCGGCTCTTGAATGAGAAATAATTAGTAAACAGCAAAAAAAGAATGAGAATTTGTAAACTTTATTTGGTACACATCCTTTTTACTCTATAATCAACATATATTATTATATGCATTGCCATTTTCCTAACTAATTAATTTACATTGCATACATATATATATAGATGATACGTGTAACTTTGCAGTCTAGCCGGTACCGGCAACACCGAGATTGGGTTTACCATCATCTGCTCCAGCACCAAAGACGGGCCCACCCAAGCCCACCCAAGCCAGCCGCATCCTTGACCTTATCCTCCAACCTATTTACCGGCACCCCCGGCTCGTCCTTGTCAGACCTTATGGCCATCCTTGGTGGTTCTTCTGTGGCAGAACCCAGCGCAGTGTGGTAGGTGGTGGCTGTGAAAGACCCCTTTGGTTGTGCTCCTTGTGCACCTGACATTAAGTTGGAACTAGAAATAGCAAGTACTGAAAACCTGAACTGAAGTAGAGTGAGATTTGGTTTTGTAGAAATCGAACGAAAGAAAGAGAATTGGGAAAATATTATTATATGAAGAAGCTACTAGCTAAGGGATGAATTTGGAGGTAACCTGACACGTAGGAGAGTTGACTGACACGTGTCAACAAGATTTAAGGATTGAGGGACGCGTGTAATTGTAACAAATAGCACTCTGTCTGGTGTTTCATCTTGGGCCTAAAATAGAAAATGCATCTTAGGCCTAAACTTGTGAGCCCACAACGGATCCAAAAATATTTGTGATGACTTAAGCGAGATACACTTTCATATTAATTTATTTTCAAACTATTCTATTCCGTCTAATCTTAATCAGGTGGCTAAGAGGTTTTGTTGAAAATTAAAATAATATATTTCTACATTTTGAATCTTATTTTCAATATTAGTTATTATTGATTCCTCTAACTTCCATCATAACTTTTAATTAATTTTCACATTTTATTGTTTTTTCTCATAATATAATGATTATGAGCACTAATCACAGCAAAGCAATAATAAAAAAAAAAATACCATATCCAAACAAAAACTATCTCAAAATTAAAATCAATAAATAATTAACTAGTTAAACAGTTAAATCTAACTTGATCTCAGTATTATATGTTTAAGTATATTGTTCATGCTAAACAGTTCATCTCATTGATTATTAACAACAAAAAATTATGATGAGATATTTACAGACATATAAGTACACGAATAATAAAAATGAAATGAAGAATAAGCATCTTAAGACTAAGCATCAATTTGAAAAATGAGTTTCATGGTTGCCACACTAGTTAAACAGTTAAATCCAAAGTTTTTTTTTTTTTTTTTATGAAAACATGTCACTAAAGAAGAACAAACAAGGGACACACACTTGAAGCGGATTGAACTGTAGAGGAATCTATCGAATTCAAATTTGAGTATGTTGGACGTTTTATACTTTTAATAAATGGTTAAATGGATAAATATGTGAGTTTTTGAAGTTTAGAGGGAGGAATACATAATTTCCAATTTTTTTACAGGTATATAGGAAATTCCCCCTTTTCTTTATTTGTCAACACAACAAAATGTTGTATTGTGCCTCTTTATATTTTTTATTTCCTTCAAAACTAATGGCGGTTTGAAGCATTAATTTTAAAAAAGAAATCATAACTTATGTTTAATTTATGACCATACCATATAATATAACTTTTATTTCTGAATCCATATAGTGCACTTCTCAAAGGGGTCTTTCACAGCCACCACCTACCACACTGGAAATTATGAGAGGAGTGCCACACTGCGCTGGGTTCTGCCACAGAAGTTATGTTAAGACCGCAGGTGCACTTCTCAAACCTATACAATCAACAAACAGATCTGACTCACACAGGAGCACCCATAAGAGAGGAGGAAATCAAAGGAGTGGTTAAAGAATGGCCAAGGAATAAGAGCCCAGGGCCAGATGGCTTCACGGGCGAGTTTTACAAAACCTTCATCGACCTCATGTTGCCAGACCTACATGCCGTATACACCACGGTAATGCAACAAAAGATTTCATTGCAACCACTCAACACCTCCTATGTCGTACTGATCCCAAAGAAGGACCAAGCCTTAAGCCCAAGTGACTTCAGGCCGATTAGCCTGATACATGCAATACAACGTATTTTCTCCAAAGTGTTAGCAAACAGAATACAGGAGAACATCAAAAGCTTGATTGATTGTGCCCAAACAGGCTTTGTGAAAGAAAGGCAAATTACAGAGGGGTTCTTGTACGCTCAACAAATTATACACCACACGCGAAAACAAGATATTCCCATGGCCGTGTGCAAAGCAGACATCACCAAGGCTTTCGACACTGTCAGTTGGGAATTTATCATCAAAGTAATGAAACACCTGGGGTTCCCGGAAATCTGG
>NW_027601211.1:0-42061 GCF_964058835.1 Carex rostrata
AATTTTTAAGTCTTTTTCTAGATTAAAATTTTTGATTCTAGACACATTAAGTTCTAAAAATAGTGCTCTAAAAATCACTGTTCTTAAAGGTTATTAACTTCTAAAGCTTCTAATATTTGCATATCAAATTGTTATTATCAATTTTTTTTATCAATCAATAACCTCTAAAATTTAAGTTAATTAAAGACGATTGTTTTTTGAATTGTTTCTGTAAATAGTTCTAATGAATTGAAAATATCTAGATAATTTTATTTCTGTACATCTATTTAAAAAATTTGTTCTTGCATTTTAGGTTTCGAATAATAAACCGTAAAGCAAATCATTTTTTACTCTAATGTAAATAATTTTTAAAAAGTCAATGTTCTCTTTTAAATTTTTAAGATTATAAATTTAAAAGATAACAAATTGATTGTTCATAAGAATTGAAACAAAAAAGAAAAGTGAAAATAAGATAAATTGTCTTACGAAATTCAAGATGAAAAAATTTTCAATCGATCTTGAACTAGACACTACTTAGTAAACTAAGGCCACTTTAAAAACCATACTTAACAAGTTCCTTTATTTAATTGTTCATCATTTTTAAATTCTTTTAAAATGTTTCCTTTATCTTAAATTTTTAAGTTAAAAATTTTAAGTAAGAAAATTGCTTGACTAACTGCTGAATCTAAGTCTAACGCAGCAAGGGTTCTTACATTTAAATTTTTAGAAGAAAAATTTTTTTATACTTTTTAAAAAAGTATACAGTACGTGCTGCATACTTTATTATAATAAATTTTAAAATAGTCTTTATGGTCATTTAAAATTTTTAAAATCTAGGCGATTTTTTTTAAATATAAATTTCATTTAAGAGTTTTACTCTATTTTTTTAAGAAAATATTATATACAGTTTTTTATTTTAAAATTTAATAAACTTCCTGCTAGATATTCTATTTAAAAATCCTTTTTTATCTAAAATCTAAATATTTTCTGCACTATTTTATTCTAATCTCTTTTATTAAGTAGATATAGTTTTAATTTTTTTAGAAAATTTTTTTTATCTTAAATTATGATTTTCAAAAAAAAATTAATAGGTATTGATTAAGTGATCAAAAAAGTTTCTTTATTCTTAAAAACGGGCATTTAATACTTTTTTCAATTTTTTTTCCAAATTAAATGATGTAAGTTACGACTTAATCCACAAAATTTTTAAAAGCAGAAGCTTTGATACTTAATTGAAAGTTCATTTGTTTAAGTTTTATAGGAAATGATGGTACTTTTTACCTTGAACAACCTATTAAAAAATAATACATTATTTTTGATGAGTAATATAAAATTATTAAAGTCTAAAAATTTTAATTTTTTTTTAAATAGATCCATCTTCATTAGATCTTTCTATTAGAGGATGTTGTTCTAACTGAATAGGTTCGGTAAAATGTTTGTTAAATAAAAAATTTTTACACAAACTTTGCTTTTCCCAAAACCTTGGATTTTAAACTATTGTAGAATTTTTGGGAATTTAATAAATACTATTCACGTGTGAGAAACTTGTTCTAGATTTTCTGGACTTTTAGAAAAGTTTATTAAAAAGTATTTAATAAAAAATACTTTACAACTTTAATGATTTCATTTTTTTTGGCATACTAAATTAGATCATACTTAAAATTCTTAGAACTAAATAATAAAATTCAGCTTTATAATGTTATATTCAACTAAAAGAGTACCATATACAATGTATATTATACATTTAAGGTAAATTAATTGTATAACAACTGAAAATTTGTATGCTTTTTTAAATTAGTTCAGGAAAAGGAAATTATTTTTTAATTAAAAGGTTAAATTAGCTAATTATAAAATACACTTATAATTCATTACCTAACCTAATATTAAATTAATATTTATGACTAATTGATTAATAAATGATTATGAATTATAATTATTAAGGTTATTTACAAGATAATAATTTACCTTTTTGTAAGAAACCTTTATTTAAATGCCGCTTTTTTAATTATAATTATAAAGTTTTAAATTACGATTAAAAATTATTTTTTTAAATCATGAATTATGATTATTTAAATTGTTTTTCTTAGAAGAAAATCTTTTGCTTTATAAAAGCAAAAGATTTTTTGTTTTATTTTAAATTAAAATTTTCATCAGCGTTTTAAAAAAATATTTGACAAAAATTAAGCAGTTTTTTTTAAAAGAAATCATTTAAAAAAACTCAGATTTTTTTTGAACTGACCATTAAACTAATGAAAACACCTGTTTAAAAAAATGATGAGTGTTTAATTTTAAATAAAACTTAGCTGTAGCTAAATCAACATGTTGAAATGATTTTTTCCAAATATATTTTTTAATATATAAATTATTTATAAATAGGCACCAAAAATAATCATTAAAAATTTGATCAAAGTTTAAATTTGAGACCAGCTAAAATCGGTTCTTAGGTGATATTTGATTATGTATCAAAAAGTTTCTATTAAATTAAAAAAATTTTAATCTAATAATTTGATAACTTAGTACATGTTTAAAATTTAATTTTATTACACTTTTACTTAATAGAAAATATATTTTCTAAGTTATAACTTAGTCTCAAAAATGAAATTTGATGTAAATGTTGTTAAAATTAATAAAAAATTAATAAAAAATCAAATTCAATAATTTGATCTGAAATTAAATCTGATATAGCTAATAAAGTCCACTTTAAAAGTGTTGAAAATCGGAAAGGCACTTTACTTAAATTACTTATTAATAGATTAATTAATAAAATTAATGTTCTTTTAAATCTTAAATTCAAGCAAATTTATTAATTTCTTGATTAAATGTTTGAACATTTAAAAAAAATTCTTCTTTAATTGTTTTATTTTAATTTAAAACTTGTTGATCGCTATTTTTTCAAAAGTAGAAATGGCTATTTTTTTGATTTTTTTATTGAAATGCTTTTTGTTCTAATTTTAGCCAATTTGAAGAATTAAATTTTATTTTTTTTAGTTTCTTAGAAATTTTAAATAATTTTTTTTTTAGAACATAAAACTGTTTTTACAAAGACTTCCTGGTGAAAATCTCGCAAAGAAATTTAGTTTTTTACATTCAACTAAATCTGAAGAACTATAATTATGATTATAATAATTATAGCACTATAGTGCTAAATAAGTGTTAGAAATTTTAAAGTTTAGTTCTTTACTATAATCTGTAAAATTAAAAGTGAATTTTAAATTTCGTTAAATAATTTTATCACACAAAAAATTAAAATTCAATTAAAAAGAAATGTGTTTTAAGCATCCATCGCTTTAAAGTTTGAAATTTAATGATTTTAAATTTAAATTTAGAATTAAAACAAAAAATGAGTTCTAAAAATCAAAATTAAAAGAGATCTTTAAATAAAAACATTTCTTTAAGTAATTTGAGTATATTTAAACTTTGAATTTCAAAATCCTTAAACGGTATTGTAAAATCAAACTTTGAACTTAATTTGTCTAAAAAAACTTTTTTTTTTTTAACTTTAACGTGATGTGCTAAAATTTATCAAATGTTCTTTTAAAAAGTAAAATTAGATTCTAAAGTTTTAAACTCAAAAAAAAAATTAAGTTCTAAATTAAAAAGCTTCAAAAGTCTAAAATTTTAAATAAAGGTTTTTTAGAAATAAAATATTGCATCAATTAAGGTTTGACTTCTTATTAAAAGTTTTGCTCTAAATATAATTAATAAATTAGTTGATTAAGAAAAGTTATTTAAATTATTTTCAATTTTAAAAAATATTAGATTTTACAAAAGAATTTATTGAATTTTAAAAGTAAAATTTTTTTTTTTGATAAATTTTGATCTTTTAAAAAAAATTAGATCTTAAAATTTAACGACTAAATTTTAAGAAGTTGAAATTTTGATCTTAAAGTTTTTTTTTAAATTTATTTTTTCTATAGAAAAATTTTAGTCCAAAGTAACTTTAAATTTTTTATTTTAATTTAGGATTTTAAAGTCGACTATTTTTGGCGTATATCTGCTAAAAGCAAATTTTAAAAAATTTAAATCTGTAAACCCGATTTAAGTAATTAACTAATTTTTAATAATTTTAAAATGCAATTCTTTGTTAAATATTGTATTTAAAAGAGGCTTTTTAATTATTACCTTTTAAAATAATACACTGTAAGGATATGTTGAACTAAAATATATATATTAGAACACTATATATAGGGTTAAATAAAATAACCTTCTATATAATTTTTATTTGATACATTAAATACTTACTTAAATACATTATTTGGACATTGTCTTAAGCAATGTAAATCTTTTACAAATTAAATAAATTTTTATACATTAAAGAATATTTTTAGAGAATTTTATTGCATCAAAAACTGGTCGCTAAATTAAACAATAATTTAAAAAAAAATCTATGATTAATTTTAAGTATCGATGAGTTAAAAATTTTTTTAAAAGCTAAAAAATTTTAAAGTAGCAAAATGTTTAAATCCTTTTTTAAGTAAATTTCTCAGATAAATCATTTAAAATGATGTTAAGTAGCTAAAGGATGCCAAAAATTAATTGTATTTTTTAAATTTTAAAGGGCATTCAATAAGTATTTAGGATTTTTTTACAGTACATAAATCTATTCTCGACAACCTATACTTTTAATATCACATTTAAAGAAAATTTAATTTTGAAAAATTTAGAAATAAAATTTGAAAGTCTTTAAACTTAAATTTTGTTCTTAGAACTATGATTTAGACTGATGTAGTTTAATGAATTTATTTTCTGTATAAATTTTACCATTTTTAAGCTTAAAAAATATAGTTAAAAATTTTTAAGCATTAATTTGATCCACTTGGATTTAAAGGATTTTAAACCTTTAAATTAATATTTTAAAATTTTAACTAACCAATTATTCTATTTTTACAGGTACTTAAATTTAATTCACTTAAATTTAAAAAAAAAATCTAACTAATAATTTCCAACTGTATTGTATATTTATTACATTAATAATAAATGACACACCTGATTTGACACTGCTTTAACTAGTTTAAAAGAAATTCAAATGGCAAAAAAGAATTAAAACTTAAAAAATACATTAATTTTTAAGATAATTTTTTATTATCTTGAATGACGAATAAATTAATTTATTTAATTAAAAATTCTGACTGCTTAAAAAATTCAAGCCACATAAATTTATCATCGCTTACAAGAAATATGATTTTTTAAAGCGGAAATTAATGCTTCTTTAAACTCTTTCAAAGTTCTATATTTTTCAGGTTTTTTAGGTCCATTTTTTTGTTTCTATTAAGAAATTCTCAAACAAAAAAAAAACTTAAAAAATGATTTTTTTTGAAATGATAATCATAAATTTTAAAATCTCGAACTTTATAAATTTGAGATCATAAAAAAAAAATTTTTATGAAAACTTATATTAAAGTATGAATTGTGAATGATGAACATCAAAAGAAAAAAGCAAAAAATGAGGCATAAAAAATATAAAAATCATAAACTGACCTTAAATTTTTAAATAGAGATAGCATCAAACAAGTTGATTATTTTATTCAGTACGATTTTAATAATGATTTTTAATGATGCTCAATAAGAATTTACAGGAAGTAATGCTACTGGTTTATTTTAATTTTAAAAATTAGATGGATTTTCTCATATCTTTTTATGATTTTTCTTTTAATTTAAAAAGTACATAAAATTTTTATTAAAAATTTTTTACCCTTTTTTATTGTTTTATAATCTTTCAGACGATTATTGATAAGAAAAAAAATGAGATTTACCATTTTTTAATTTTTCTAAAAAAAATCTTTTTACCTTTTTACTCATCTTTATTAAGAATTTTTTTTTTGTTTTAATTATCAATTAAAGCATAAGTTTCTAATCATTTTTTTTTTAAATTTTTTTTAAAATAAAAAAGATGCAAAAAAAATAAAATAAAATAAATGATAGATAATTATTTATTGATTCTTTTATGTGTGTTCTAACATTAAATTTTAATTTAGAGACTATATTCTAGATTTAGTTACAACAGGTAATTTTTTTCTAAGACCATTCTTAATTTAATCTTTATTAAGTGGTATTAAAAAATAATTATTTATAATTTTTTTTTTAAATTATTTTTCTTTCAACCAAAATTTTCAACTGAAAAATTTCTTTTTACCTTAAAAGTTAGATTCACTCATAGTGATAATAATCTAACTTCTATCGTAGAAGTTCTACGATAAAAATTTACTATAGAACAGGAAGATAATTTTCTCCAAATATTAATTGTCTAAATGAAAAAAATTATTAATTTTCGTTTTTGTAAAACTATTAATTTTTACACAATTTTAAAGTATCAACTAGTAGTATTTTTTTTTTATCTATCTAATGGTATCAACTAGTTCGTATTATTAACTAGTTAGGACTAGCAGTGGTACTAATCTATTAGTTTTACCACACTATTAGTGCCTTCCTTTATTAATATTTTTACGGCCAATAATTCTTATTTTTTGGTTCTTTAGTAAAAGGTTTTTAATAATAGAGAGGCTATTTGTTAATACCGTATCTAGTAAAAAGATTTATTTTTTCTTGTTGCTCTGTAGTATGAAGTACTGTGACACAATATAGCCACTAAATAGAACAATACAAATTGAGCCCCTTAAATGAAGAAGGTTAAAAACAGGTAATTTGTGGCTTTCAATTTTTGAGTTGATGGGTCAAAAGTTGGTTCAACAAAAAACAATTGACGCGCTAGATTGACCAATTTTGGTAGCAAATAATAGAAAAAAAATTAAATAAAAAACTTTTTAAGATAGGCTTCCTGAGATAATTTGGCTGCATTTTTACTATCCTTAACCATTGATATTTTAGCAAAGAGTTTTTTCTTACCCAAAAATACTTAAGACTATCTTGATTTAAATTTAAAAAAAAATTTTTTGTTACTTCTTTCCATTAAATTAATCTAATATTTTTGATTCAAAAAGAAAGAGAATTTTTTAAACAACTTAAAGGCCAATTTTCAAATTTAAAATCTTAAAAAATAAAAAAAATTACCAAAAGAATTTTTTTTTCATCAATTTTACACAATAAAAAATTAACGCTTAAAAACCACCACTTACACTAATTCATCTTCTTCCTGTCGGGCAGTATTTTTTGAAACTGGAAAAAATGATGCTTTGAAAAGGTTTTTTAAAATCAAATTATAAAAATCAAATAAGTTCTAAATTAAATTTTCATAAAAAGAAAAATTAATCTTTTAAGACCTTTTAAGTTAAAATTTCTAAAAAAATAAAAATTAAATTTTAATCGAGTTTTTTAAATGATTTAAAAAATTCAATTATTAATCAAAAATATGCTTAATTTTTATTAATAACTTTTTTCACTGGTAAAAAGTCATCTATTAAAAAAAATCTTGAATTTTAATAATCTTCACTAATTAATCCTAAATAGTTTTAAAATTAAGGTTAAATAATTTTGAAAAAAATAAAATCTAGATCTTAATTTTTTATTTGTAGAATGCTTTTTTAATTACAATAAATTTGTTTAAATAATTCAATACTCTAAGAATATTATTCTTTTAAAAAGTCTTTCCGCTAAAATACTTTTTCTTAAAGATTACAGTTAGCCTATACATTAGTCGATTTACTGAATAAATTTTACTGTTTAACTTATATTTTAACATGACGCATCAGGTTATTATCATGATAATGATTTTTTTGAATCAATTAATTATAATTATTTAAAAACAAAGATATTAAGTTATCTAATGTTTTAAATTATCTAATTTAAACAATTATTTAATTGCAATTAATAAGGTATTTTTTTTTAAATATTAACCGCCATTAACATGTTAAGTTTATAAATGACATTCACATACAACTTTAATTATATTTTATTATCATAAATTTTAAGTTCTTTAACTAAGGTATCATAATTTAGTTATAATAGTTTAGATGGACACCCAAAATTTCAGCTCCTAAATATTCAAAATCGTTTTACTATCCTAAACTTGAACTTAAAAAAATTGAATATATTAATTATTAAAAAATTTTTAGGACTATTAGAACCCAAATTTTCTGAGAAAAGGTTTTTTCATTTAGCCATCTCAGTAAAAGATCGATTTTAGAAAAAATATATAAAGGAAGACCATTAAATAACCATCTGTGTATTTGCTATAGTTATCTAAATGAATAATAGACACGCACATGTATCAAACGATTTTTTACTATCTTTCATAAAAGAGTAAGAAGTTCTAAATTATATACATTTAGAATTTTTTAAAAAGTTTTTTACTTTTTTATTCAACGTTAAAAACACTGTTTTTCGAAATTTTTAATAAACTTTTCGTAAAGACTAGTATCATATTTTTATGATTAACACGAGACATTATCAATATCTAAAACTTAGGACATAAAAACTAGGATATTTACAAACTATTAAATTCTAACTTGTTAGAATTTCTTTTGCTACCAACTTTTTTTTTGTTCTAATGTCTGTTTTTTTTAAATTATTCTAATTAAAAAAATTCTAGTTTATTATCCACTTTGAATAATTTTTTATACTTATTTTTAGAACTTTTTTTTGCATTTTAAGTTTGTATTTTAAAATTTTGAACTCATTTTCTATGAACTTTAAATTACTCTTTTTTAGCCCACTCGTTTGTGTGAAAAAGTATTATTTAAAATAATTTTTGAAGGTTTCTAAATGTCGTTGTAGCCTTAAAATTTCTAATTGAGAGTTAAATTAATAAACTAATTTTTAATAGAAAATTTGTTTTTTATCTAGTTATTAGAGTTTTATTTAATTTAATTTTAAATATGTTAAAACATTATAGATCTAATTTAAAATACTAGAACTTTACAGTCTAACGTAAAATAATTAAAATTCAATATTCTAAAACATAAAAATTTTTCGCTTTCATAAGTTAGTAAAGTTCTAAAAATGAAACTTTTTTTATTAGTTTTTTCATATTCAACCAGTCCTGCAGAACTGGTTGACAACATGTTGTCAACTAGCTATTAAAATACTATTTTTTGAACTTATAAAAAAAGAATTAGATTTTTTGGAAGCAATTTGCTAAATTATTTATCAGAGACCAAAAAAACAGTAAAAATTTGATAAAATTTTCTATAGTATTTTAATTATTCAATAAATTTTTATAAATTTTTCATACATAGATCAATCTATTTTAATGAATAACTATTGGTCTATAGAAAGAGTTTTATATCAGAACAATGGTCTCCTATAAATTTTAAAAAAAATGGCCTTAAATCAAGATCCTGTTTTAATTATTTTATTTTTTTATTCTATTTTTTTACTTTTGCAACCTACACAAGAACGACAACTTTAAATAACAAAATTCTGTCCAGACTATATAATTAGATTTTAATTATAGTTATAAAATATTTTTTTAATCTAGTTTTCTCTATTATTCATAATTTTCTAATAAATTTTATTTTGATAATAATTACTAGTAAATTACTAGTAGTAATTCATTATCAGTTTTTGTATTCAGCAGATAATCTAAAGTCTGGTACAAACAAATTTTAGTTAATTTTTCAAAATCTATAAAGGATACAAAAATTTGGTTCTAAAATCTTTTTAATATAGAACTTTAAAATGCAAACTTTTTTTTTAGTCTGATATTTTCTGAACTGAAAATTATGAAACTCAGATCACATTGCACAATAATTTAATTTTAAATGTATAAAATTGACTTCTAATTTTTACTAAATTCAATAAAAAAAAAGTTTATAAAATTTTGATTAATTTTAAAGTATAGAAATATTCTATTGAACTAAATAGTCCATGAAAAAATGGACTAAAAAAAAAATTGGGCAAAAATTTCCAAGAAAATATTTCAATTTTAAAATATAATTGTACAATTGTGCCTAAATTATAATTTAGTTTTTTTTTCTATAAATTTTACTTTTCAATGATCACTATTATTTAAATTTAGTTTTTTTTATTAGATCTAAATTAGAAAAATGCTTTATTGTATTAATCATTCAGTAGATTATTAGTTTCTACATCAAATTTGGTCAAGCGATTATGTTTTTACAAATTTTGTTTCAAAAAAAAATTTATACTCGCGCCTTTTGAAAAAACTTTAAAAAAATTATAATCAAAATCAGGTTCAAATTTTTTGCCTCAACAAGCACGTGTTCTCCCACCAAAAAAAGGTAAAAATGAACATTAAATTTAAATTGAGATAAAAAAATTAAAGCTAATACTCGTTTTTAGCTTACAAAAAAGTTATTGTTTTTTTTTGGGTGATTGGATATTTCATTTATTATTGGACGGCATTTTTTTTTAAAGAGTTCTATTTAGAACCATTTAATCAGATGTTCTTTTTAAAATCAAATAAAAGTTCTTAAGTTTAATCTAAATTAAAAGTGTCATTACACAATCTTTTTTATATTTCATAATTAAAGTTCTAATAATAGCTTTTTGATTTCAAATTTATATCAAAAAAATTTTAAACTATATTTATCTAATTAAAAAAAATACTGAAATTTTTCGATTTCCAATCGAGCTCATTTCTTCAGTACAATTAGAAAGTAATTTTAATTATTTTTTTATTTTTTGTTAAATACAATTCATCAGTAAGATTGTGTGGTTAATTTTATTTGAACATTTTTGAATAGAAATCTATAAAGGTGAGCAAAAGGGCGTCTTTGGTTGATTGAATTTGAATTGCAGAAAAAAAATTCATGATAAAATCTCTTTGGTAAATTTTTTAAATTACAGAGAAAACCTCGATTAATATAAATTATAAAAATGCATCGTACCTTAAAATTTAGTGTATTAATATATATTTCGAACTTTATTAAGTCATATAATGAGGTCTATTATGGAGTCCATAATATGGACCTTACTATAATTTATTTAGCCTTTATAAAAGAAAGCTAAGGGTTTTTTTTGGATAAAGATTAGGACTTTAAAATATTTGTTTTATTTACTAAAGTTTTATGTAAAAATTTGCTAACACGTGGCCTTAAAATTTATTGATACTTTTTTTCATTTTTTTTCAATTATCCATTCTTTTTCTATTAGAACTTTTTTTTTAAACAGAAAATAGTCCATTTTCTAATTTATATTTATTTAATAAATTTTTATTAATAGTGCTATAAATGAACATTTAATTTATAAATAAAATAGCAGATGATAAATTAAAATTTATATTCTGTGATACTTTTATAATCACTAATATAGACCACACATTTTTTTAGTATATTATTTCATTGCCTTAAATCTTTCAAGATTTTAATTTAAAAATTAACTAGATTAATAAAAATTGGTTGATTAAATAGTTATTTAACAGCTGAATTATTTTTGATTTAAAACTAATCATTCAATCTGAAATTAAAATTTAAAATAAAATTATGCCCTACAAATTTTAGGTTGAAATAAAAATTTGCAGACTGAATTAAATAATTTTTATATTTAAAAATGATGCCTATAAGCATCTTTTCAAAGATTAGATTACAACTAACAGTTTATAGGCCAATTCATCAACTTCAAGTTTAATTTAATTACATATATTTTTTTAATTTAAACCACAAAGTTTAATTAAACTTCTATACTTACAAATTATGAAATTAAATAAAAATGGGCTAGTTTTGATTGATATGAATATAAAATTATCAAATTATAGTTTTTTTTTGATTAAAAAAAATTAAACTTATAGAAATAACTAAATTTAATAGTTTTTTGTTTCACTGTAATTTATATTAGAAATCGATTGTTAAAGCGATTTAAAAATTGCATTTTATAGTTTTTAAAAATTTTTAGAATTTTAATCAAGATTATAATTTAAAAAATTTTTAATAACTTAATTATTTAAAATTAAATAAAAAATTTTAAATCAATTATGCTCTATCAAAAATCTAATGTTTCTTTTAAATTTTTTAAACAGTTTCAAAATTAATCTCAGCGGTTAGTATTGAAACTAAACCACAAACCTATGAAGTAGCAGAAGGTAGCAGAGTGATTATGGATTGTCTCATTAAAAGTAATCCAATTGAAGATAAAACTTTATGGACAAAAATTAATAAAAATCAACAAAAGGATTTATATTACGCTGGAAAATTTAAGGTCAATAAAAAGATCCACATTTAGGTAACCGTTTTGAAAATAACTCTATTGAAATTGTAAATGCAAATAAAGATGACGAAGGAAACTATGAATGTCAGTTACTTCTTGGAAATGGTGAAACAATTACTCATAAATTGGTTATTCAATATAAACCTATAATGGCAGATAAAAATCCGCAAAATATAGAAGCACTTGAAAATAGTTTAGTTACAGTTAGTTGTAATGCTGATGGTGTACCTAAACCAACTTATACCTGGGAAAGAAAGGTGAGTTTTTTTCAAAATTAATTTTTTAGTTTAAATTAATTAAAACAAAATTAAATTTAAAAATTATGTTCTTTTAGAACATTTAAATCTTAAAATTTTTATTATCATAAACTTATTATTCTAATCTTGTATATATACAAAATTTTATAAAATCTATCAATTAGTAGAAAAATATTTGCATTTAACTAAACTTTATTCAATAAAGTTCTTAAAAAATTATCTATTAATAAATTTGGAAAAAGATTTTTTTTTTTTGAATAAATATTGTTGGAACTGTTTTAAGATAGAATAGGTTATCTATTTTAATCATATGATTAAAAATTGATACTTTTAAAAATCTGTATTTTTTATTTAGTAAAAAAATTTAATGAATAGAAATACTATTTGAAAATTTACAAAAAAAAAATAACTTTTTTTATGGAAATTTAAATAGTTCTTTTAGGATAAAAGATTGTTAATTAGATTTTAATTGAAAAAAAAGAATTATTAAAGAAAAAGAAAGTTTTTTTTGAATGACATTTTTTAGAAAAAAAGAAAATTGGAGGGGGGCGATTCACCTGCTTTTTAACTTACTTTTTTTGAATTTTCTTTATTTAATTTTTTTTTTCTAAAGTATTTTTTTATGAGTTAATTAGAATTTAAAGTACATTATGAACATATCTTTAGATGCTTGCTACATTAAGACCTTAAATTTACGCCTTTAAAATTCAAATAAAATTTACCTGACGATATGCATTCACTCAACTATCTACATCTAAAATTTATATTATAAATGTACATTAAACTATCTATTAAATACTACCCAAATAATTCTAAAATGCACCTGAATTTAATTTTATATGACTGATTTAACAGCTGTATTTTACTAAATTGTAGAATGTTTTTCACTACTTGATCATTGTTCAATTTTTGTGATGCGTATATTAAATTAAATTTAATGAACAATGATCTTTGAACATAGTCCAAATATAATTTAAAAATTTTTTAACAATAAAATTTACAAATTAAAAGAGCAATCTATTTTATTAGAAATATCTGGTCTAAATAGATTGAAATTTTTTAAAAATCTTTTAATAAATTTCTAATAATTAAATAAAGAAAATGTTAGTGTTACTAGAGAATCAGTTTAGAACTAGTAACCCAACTAAGCCCCTTTTTAGAGAATGTAAACGTAAAATCATTAAAATAAATGGGTTCTATGCATTATAATCATGTTCTAAGTAATTGTACCATAGTTTAATCATTAAAGTTACAAAATTTTCAATAATTTTTTTGGCTTTTATAGATCATGATCTATTTTAATTTTTTTTTAAATCATTGTTAGAATTTTTTACTAACGCCATTCTAGACATATTTTGAGAAAAGTGTTTACCATGAACCCAATAGGTTAATACAATTCATTAGTCGTTCTAAATTTATAATCTGTTCTAATCATTTGCTCTTAAGAGTGGATATTGATTTTATATAAGTTTCTGTTTAAAAATAAAATTTATTAAAAGTTGTTCATTAAAATAGTAAAATTATAAATTAAAATCTTTCCATTAAATTTTTTTTTAAATTCTATTTGTGTCAACTAATTTTTATCTAAAAATTTTATTAATGCATTTAGCTATACATCCTCCTCTTTTTTAAAATTAGAAGTTCTAATGTTCACCTGTTTTTTGACTTGTAAAATTGCAAATAAAATAAAATTTGTATTGTCATCAAATTGAAAATGTAAAAAAAAAATTCAGTCAAATTTTTTTTCGTTTATTAAATGGATGAATGCTGATGAAAAAAAGGAAATGACATTTTTAAAATTTGAAAAAATTTCAAATTTTTTTTTTAAATTTTAAGAATAAATTTTTATTAAAAATTTTAGTTAAACAGGAAACCAAATTTTAAATATTTTTTTTTTTTTTAAATTTATGAATATTCAAAAAAAAAGACGACCTGTTGCTTTAACATAGTACTTAATTTTAGGAAAAAATTTTTTAATGAAAAATTCTAAATAAAACCGCTCAGAAAAGGCTATTCTCTTTAAAAAAAAGTTATAAAAGATTTTTTTTGTCCAACTTGAAAAAAAAATGTACTTAAATATTTTTGAAATTTTTTTTTGTTCTAAAATTATTCATCATGAATATTTTAATTGGACATTAATTATCTAAATTTTATGTTTTACCATTACTTGATGATAATACAAATCATATTACTTATATAAAACTTTGATAAAATGGCCTATCATCAAACTTAAGTAATCAGATAGATCTTTAGATTAAATACTTTTAGTTTAAAAATTCAGAATTTAAAATTTTTAAATTTTTAAATTAACTTAATAATATTAAGTTTTTTATGATACTGGAATTTATTTTCATCATATAAAATTATTAAAATGAATCATTTAAAATGGATTCTTGTTAAGATTCTAAAATGACAAATAAATTAGAATAAATGTCCAACATTTGATCTTAATTTTTTTGTTAAACTTGAATTATTTTACAGTTGCATCAAAAAAAATTAATTTTTAACAATTTTTTTTAAATGACTCTTGAAATAGACCGGTTATAGCTTTGATATAGACGTATTTAGCTAAAAATAGAAGAATTTAGTTTAAAAAGATGAACTTATCTCAAATTTATTGTAAAGCATCTTTTAGTTAAAGGTGAAATAAATTTTATTAGCTTATCTGTAAAAGCTAAACTGTAAAATTAATTTGTCTCCTAAAGAAATTTGTCATTAATATGTTTGATCAATGTGTTTTAATTTTTTTTTAAACTAAAAAAAAAAAGACTAATTGATCTATATCATTTTTCTATAATGACGTTTTTATCCATCTACAAATTTCACATTCTAAAATTACTCAAATTAACATCGTATAGTGTTTTTTGTCTGAAAGTTTCAATGTCAATCTTTTTTGGTAAAGATAAAGAATCATAAATAAATTAAAAAGTTCGATTTTTTATGTGCTACTATTTTTTTAGATTAAATACAGAAAGTCATAAATTTTAAGTTCTTTTTTTTTAAGATTTTTTTTATATTTTTAGTTCTAAACTTTTTACCTTTAGAAAACCTATTATACAATTATAAAATACAAATGTAAAAATAGTTTTCAAAGTAAAAAAGTTCAGGTTTTATACTAAAATTTTTTATAGTTTAAATTTGCAATATAAGCCAATTTTATTTAATTTTTAATATAGACTATTTTTAAGTATGCTTTTTAGTTTTTTATACTCCAAAATTCAAGAATAGATAATATCTATTAGATATTTTTAAATTAAATTGCCCTTTAAATGCATAGAATAAAATAATTTAAATTAAAAAAAAATTAGAATCTAATTAATTGTAATAAATTAAATGATAATTAGCATGATAATTTATCATTTTTAAACTATATACTTTAAACAAACAAAAAATTAAATTATATATGTTATTTTAATAGTTTAAATTTACGAATTTTAACAGGTAAACTCTAAAGTTTGCTTAGAACCATAGTTGTAAAATTTAATATAGGATTTTTTTAATTAGAAAATACTGTTTTTTTTTGAACTATTTTTACGATTTTAAGGTCTGCTAAATTTAATTAAACTAAATTATAAAAGACAAAGTTGAAGGATAAAATAGACTTACATATTATGTAATATGTAAAGCAGATTAAAAGTGGAAGAAATTTAAATTTAAATTCAACAAATTTAATAATTGTATTTAAAATTAAACATTTGTATATTTAATTTATCATTTAAGATTAAATTTGGTCCTAAATTATTGGAATTAAATTCAAATAGATAAAAAGTCACATATTCGCAATGAAAATTTAAAAAAAAAATGTTTTAAAAAAGAGCACACTGTTTAAATTTTATATTTTAGCATTTGAATTTTGTCCATACATTTTTTGTTCAATTTAAGCTTAAAAAAACAGAAGATTAAATGATAAAAATTAAAAAGTATGCACTAAACTGTTCGGTATTTTCTTTAAATAACTATTAAAATAATTTTGAAAATATGATTAATAAACTATATTAAAAAGATTATTTTTTGATTAATTTTATTAAAAAAATCAACGCAATTTAATTTAAGATAATGATTTCAAATCCATGTTTCGATATCAATTATCAAGTTTCGTTCGCGCGCGCAAACGAAACTCTTAACGCCATCTAACTAAATTTAACAAAAACGATTTTTTAGAAAAAGTTTTACATATTAGAACAATTTTTGTCAATTTCATTTAATTTTTTTGTAGTTTAGCAAAAAAAAGTTTAAAACTTAAAAACTATATTTAATTATAAAATTGGTTAAATGCAAAATTTAGTTTTACTTCATTCGCTTAACAAACGAGTTAATTAGTTAACTAGTTAATTAGTTAACTAGTTAATTAGTTAACTAGTTAATTAGTTAAAAAAGATTATAAGACATTCATCTCATTTTTTAATAAACTAATTTTTAAAAATTTATCTAATAAAATACAGCTAATTAAATTAAAAATTTATTATTTCTTTACAGGGCAAAATGCCATCAGGATTCAACAAGGAAGGAGCTGAAAACTCATTTACAGCTGATGCAGATCTTTCTGGTGCTTACTTCTGTACTGCATCTAATATTCTAGGTTCAGTAACAAGAACCGTTAATATTGATGTCAAATGTAAAAATTATTTTATTTATCTATTATTACATAAAATTTTAAACCAATATCTAATTATTTTTTTTTTAATTTTTAGTCGCACCGGAAGTTGTAATCTCGGAACAAGTAAATAATTTAGAACCAATGGTTAGAAATATAATTTGTACAGTTCGTGCAAACCCAAAACCAGATTCTGTGAACCTTTACAAAGTTGGTTCGGGTGAATATGCGAAAGAATCAGATGTAATTGAAGATGAAACAAATCCACTTTTAACTAAATACACAAGAATATTAACAATTAGAAACGAAAAAGATTATGGTGAATATATCTGTTTTTCAAAGAATGGTGTTGGTGAAAGTAGAAAAACGCATAATGTAACAATGGAGCGTCCAAAACCAGATAGACCACAACTTATTAATTTTCCAGCAAATAATGTTGTATTTGATGATCAAGAATTACAATGGTCAGTTAAAAGCCCATTTGATATAATTAAATTTGAAGTAAAAGTTAGCAAAGTAACCGAGGCGACACCAGCAATATCAAAAAGTATGTTATTTGTAAGCGATGTAAAACCTAAACAAAATGATGAAGAATATTCTGGAAATTATGAATTAAATAATCTAGATGCAGGAAATACTTATCAAATTGAAATTAAGGCTTTAAATGCATATGACCAGAGTAGTGAAATAGAATTCGATATTCATTTACAAAAATCATCATCATCAAGCGCAAACCAAAGTCTAATCTGTATTCTATTAATTTTAGCTGTTAATTTAATTCATTTCAGAAACATTAGATTGCACTAAATTCGCTTTAAAAAAAATTTAAAACTAAATTAAATTTTCTAGTTAATTTGCAAATTTTAATTTAATTAATTTAGAGTATTTCCAAGTCTTGTTTTTTTTTGATATATTTTTCAAATTTTTAAATCAAGAATGTGTAGTTTAATAATTGAATTTAGTAAACTGATTAAAAAGTTTGTTAAATAAATTATTTTAAATTTAGTCAAACAGAAGATACATGTTGTTTTTTTTCGCTTTAACATAAGTTAATTAATTGAAACTAGAATTAGTAAAATATTTATGCAACAAAATAAAGGTTTTAAAAAACCTTGCTGCCCAACGATAAGTTTCAAGTAAATTTTTAAAATTTTGATTTAATTTAAAAACCAATGATAAAGATTTAAATCCATCCATTTTAATTACAAAATAAGGAAATTATAGTTTAAAACCGCTATTTTATTTTATTTTATTTTACAATGAATAATCATTTAAAGAGTTAAATTTTAGACTCAAGATTTATATTAATAATGTTGTAATTATCATTAATACATTTATACATATACCGACAATTATCTACAGTTTCCTACAGATTAGAACCTATATATAAACACAAAAAAAATTAATTTTTAACACCAAGTATCACTAGTTTCAAATCATAATTAACTATAAAAAATCGATTACTTAAAACACAATTATTCTGAACACAGTTATTAATGTATTTTAAATTAGAAGATCAAACGTAAATTTTGAAACATTACATAATAATCACATATACAGACTGTAACAAAATTTAAAACGGAAGCTAGTTTAGAAATAAAACAAATAATTTTAAATGATTGCTATATTATAAATAGTTATTTTAATTTAATTGACATGATGTATAATTTATAAAATAAAATATTACAGTTTTTTCTTCCCAAATAATTTTGAGTTAAAATTTTTAGTTCTAAATGGTATTAAACTAATGAAAGTAAACTAATTCAACCAAATAAGTTTGCTGTTTAAAAGAAATTCTCTAATTTTATCTATTTACGTTTAATCTGTAATAGGTAATCAATTATTAATTTAAAATAAAAATTAAGATATTTTTAAAGTAAATTTATCTCTATTAAAAAAAGAAAACATTAAATAATTAAAAATTTATTTTTTAAACTTTTTTTAGTTCTAAACACAAAATTTAGATGGTATTGTGTTCGTAGTTATTAATAACTACGAATTATTAATTAATAATTATATATAATAACTACTAGTTAATATATAAACTTCGAAAACAATTTGATTAAATTTTAAATAAACCATAATTTCATAAAAAATTAAAAAATAATCTTTAATTTTTTTATCTATTACACAAATAAATCCAAATAAGATAGGTTTAAAAAAGCAACTTCCTTGTTGTTTTTCAACGATTTAAAACTAATATATAGAATAATTTTTTTATGAATCTACATTTTTTAATGAAATTGATCAAAAATAATTTTTCAACCAAATTTACGCATTTTATTTTAAAATTACATTAAATTTGATCAACAAATCTAAAGCCGGAAATAAAATATTTTCATTTTGCACAAAACAAAACTAAATTTAAATGAAAGATAAATATCCACTTTTATGAGAAATTAAAATAAAAACTCAATAGATTTTTTTTATTTTTTTTTTTTTTGAAATTTATAAAATCAAAAATACTTGATTTATTTAAATGTTTTTTAAAATTTTTAAAAATTTAAAGTTTTTAAAAAAATTTTTTTTCTTGAGTTCAAAAAATGACTACAAGAAGAAAATGTTCCCTAGTTAGTTTTAACAGTCCACTTCAAAAAAATAAAACTTTGGGTAGATCATTAACTTCAATATTTTCAATTAAAGAAGAATTACCATTATGTGAAAATTTGGAAATTGCAAATAATTTTAAAAACTTGATTTGTGGTCCGTATGAAAGACAAGAAATAGAAATTAAAATTCTAACGCCAAATGGCTTAATATTAATATTAAATGTAAATAAAGATACAAATTTAAAAACTATAAAAGAAGAAGTTTTTGAAGTAGCACAAAAGCAGCCACTCTACGGTGCTTTACATGATAAATCAAATTACATATTTTCTTGTGTTAACTATGAAACAGCAGCTCAAGAATTGCTGGACGATAGATCTTTACTTTGTGAGGTGAAACCATTTTACCAAACGATGCGTTTAATCCGTAAACAAGATGATAAAGAAAAACAATTAGAAGAAAAAAAACTTGATGCACAAATCGGTATACTAATAGGAAAAGGTAAAGAATATTTAAAAAAAAAGCTAAGTTATTTAAAAAAAATTAATAAAATTTCACAAAAATGATTTTAACTTAACAGGTCTCCATGAATTTGATGCATTAAGAAATCCAGAAGTAAATTAATATCAAAGTGCAATTTAATTTCTTTTTAGATAAATTAATTTAATTTAAAAAAAAATCTTTTTTAGGTAAATACTTATCGATGGATTGCACATAAATTTACGCAAAATTTTGGCCAAATACAAAAATATTGTTCGAAATTAGATTACATTCATTATAATTATCCAGTAAGAGTTGAAAAAAATTCTATTATACCAAGCTACTTAAAAGAGAAATTAGACTCTAGCGAAAATAAACTGCTAATTGAATTTAGATTCAGTAGTTCAAAAATGTTTCGTATTTTAATAGTGAATTGTTATCAAAGAATACAAGAAGTTATTAGCAAATGCTTGAAAATTGTAGATATTAAAAAAACAACTGAGGATGAAGAAGATTCTGATAAAGATTATGTAATGAAAGTAAGTGGTAAAGAAGAATATCTAGGTTTGCTTGATGATTATCCATTAATACAATATACGGTTAGTTTCTTAAAAAAAATTATGATTAAAATTATTTAAAAAATGTAAGTTTAAATATAGGTTTATTTTTTAAATAAATTAGATTATTCGAGAAGCACTTTCTAATTCAAAAACTCCATCATTTGTATTAAAATCAGTCAATGAAATTAAGATCTATGATGATGATGATGAAAACTTAAATTCAAGTCAAACGGATAGATGTTATCGTGAACGTACAATGTCTTCCTTTTTAAATCCGCAAAATAAAAGATTCAAACCTGCTTGCATAATAGATCTAGATCCAGATATTAAACTAAAATTGCAATTAAATAAAGCGATTCGAGTAAATTGTGTTGAAAATACTTTAGTTGCGATTGTTATAGGTCTTTATCATGGTACCAAGCTTTTATGTTCAAAAAAATCTTCAAGCGCTTTTATTGTTAAAAATAGACAAGTAGAATTTAATGAGCTTATTGAATTCGATATTAGTGTTTCCGATTTACCTAGAATGTGTAGATTTTCCTTTATGCTTTTTGAAATTGTAATACAATTAAACAAAAAGTCTTTAGCTCCATTCTTAGCTAGCAAAAGAAATTTTTTAAATAGCAATTCAAATAATAATATATCTAATTTAGCTCCTAGTTTTTATTTTAACTACGAAACTTATACACCATTAACTAAACGACAAATAATAGGCCGAGAAACTAATTTACCAGCAACAAGTATACCAATATACGCATTAGCATCAAATAATAATCTATTAGTGAATCCCTTATGCTGGATAAATGTTAATTTATTTGATTATACTAGTCAATTAAGAACTGAAATAATAACATTGCCTATGTGGAATTATAATGAACTAGATAATAATTCTACGAGACAAACAAATAATACAATTACATTAGATGATTTGCTAACAGATATAAATTCTTTTGATGAAAATCAATGTTACGAATTAGATGAAGAAACCTTATTAAACCCATTAGGTACAGTAGTTTGGAATCCAAATACAGAAAATGCAACCTGTCTAACTTGTACATTTATAAATTATGCAGAAGATTTGAATACATCTTTGTTTTACCCTACAATGAATCGAATTATTGACTACTACAAATCAACTCACGGTACTGATAAAAATAGTGAAGATTTTTCTGAAGAAAAATTAACAAATGAGTTAAAAGAAAGTGAAGATTTTAATGTTAAAGAATTGGAGGATTTAGTGCAAAAATTAATAACTTCAGATGATTTTATAATAAAGAATAAAAACTTACAAATTCCCGTTCAGTCGCAAAATAATTCTATTAGTCTTAATAATTTAAATTCAATCAAAGAAGATAAAATGATGATTAAAAGCCGCAAAACCACTACTAAAAATGGCTATCAATTATTATCCAATTCCATAATAAGCAATTCATCAAACTGCTTGGCAGATATTAATATGACAGCAAATTCAACACTTAAAAAATCAAATCCGAATTCATATCTTTTAAAAGGTCGAAAAGCATCTAAAGCTTATTTAGATCAATTAAAAGAGATTTGTACAAAAGATCCATTAAATGGTCTTGATAAAAAAGATAAAGAACTAATTTGGTATTTAAAAGAATTTTGTAAAAAACATATTCCAGATAGTTTGACTCATCTTTTAGCATCTGTTAAATGGAATAAATTTAAAGACCAGGTTTCGGATCTTACAGTTCTAATTAATGATTGGCCTTTATTAAGTGTTGAAAAAGGCTTAGAACTACTTGATTTCGAATATAGTGATCTAAACGTAAGAAGATTTGCAGTTAAATGCCTACAGCAATTGACAGATGAGGAATTAGATCTTTATCTCTTACAATTAGGTAGGTATTTATTTTAAAATTAATATTTATAATTTTTAAAATCTATTTAATTAAAAAAAAATTAATATTATAATATAACAAAATAAATGTAAAAAAAAAGTTCAAGCAATGAAATTTGAATCATATATGCACTGTGAACTAGGTGAATTCTTATTATACCGAGCACTGAAAAATCCTATAATTGGACATCGTCTATTTTGGTAATATTTTTTAAAATACAATTTTTTTTATTCTTTAACAATTCTTGGTGAAATTATTAATATTTAATAAATATTATTTATAGGTTGATGCGTTCAGAAATGAATTTTCCATCCGTATCAATCAAATTTGGACTTATTCTTGAAACTTGTAGGTTAAACTTTTAAAAAATTAGAGTTTATTTTTATGAAAATTTATATTCTAGATTGTCGTGGAGCGACTAACCATATGAAAAATTTATTTAAGCAATTAGACACTTTAAATAAGTTTAAAGAAATTAATGAATTCATAAGACAAGAAGCTTTTAAAAAAAAAGAAAATCGATATAGGTTAAAACAAACAATGCAAAACATTCTTCATCAATCTTATTATAGAGAAGCGTTTCAGCAAATAATTAACCCTTTAAATCCTCGCCAGAAATTAGATAAAATTAGAATAGAAAAATGTAAATTTATGGATTCTAAAATGAAACCATTATGGATGGTATTTTCAAATGAAGACATTGGTGTTGAAGATACATCAATTATTTTTAAAAACGGAGACGGTAAATAAAATTTGATTAAAATATAATTTACTTAAAATTAATTTTATAATTAATTTTTACTAAAAGTTATTAATTTTCAAATATTTTTGAGAAATAAAAAAAAAATTAAATTCTTTTTTTAACAGATTTAAGACAGGATATGTTAACAATTCAAATGTTAAGAATTTTCGATAAGTTATGGAAGGTAAATTTTTTAATTACTAACTGTTTATTTAAAATTTTAAAATTTATCAAATAATTTTTCATATTTTCCTTTTAAATTAAAAGGATGAAGGATTAGATTTTAGAATGCAGTTTTATAACGTGATAGCTACTCATTACAAAATTGGCCTTATTGAAGTAGTATCTAATGCAAATACAGTAGCTAATATTCAAAAAGAGAAAGCGTTTACTTCTGCTACAAGCGCTTTTCAGAAAAGGTAAATTTTTTAATTACTAACTATTTGAAATTTTAAAATTTATCAAATATATTTTCATATTTTTCTTAAAAATTAAAATTTCAAAACATCTTTAAGTTCTTTGCTACAATGGCTTCGGGAACAGAATCCAGATAAAGAACAATTACTTAAAGCAATCGACGAATTTACAAAATCTTGCGCAGGTTATTGTGTTGCAACTTATGTTTTAGGTAAGATTTTAATTTTATTTTAAATTAGTTTTTATCCAAATTATTTTTTTCAAGGTAAACATAAAAATTAAATTCACCTAAATTTTAAGTAGATTCATTAATAAGTACTAATTATTATTCGATTACGGCATTGATAATTAGCTTAAAATTTTAAAATTACACTTATTAAAGACTTTAAAAAGAAAATTCAAATTAATCCAAATGATTTTAGGAATTTAAATATACCTAAAAAGTACTTATTAATTAATGCCTTTAGAACGCAAAGAGACTAAATTTACATGTAATCACTTTTTAAAAATCGCCTCTACTGATTGGCTAGTAATCTAGTTTTATTTAATTCATTCAACAAAATGGTTGCTTAAATAGATAATTTTAAATTTAAATTTGATCTATTTATGATTTTTTAGCTTAAATTAAGCTAGTTTAAAATTTATTCGTTTTTATTTAAAAAAATCAAAATTTGACAATATTAAAAGTGTAGGTCAATAGTAAAATAGACATTTTTAAATTAAAAAAATTATTATTTTTAGAATGTCAAAAAACCAATTTCCGATTTTTAAATTAAAGCCTAATTTTTTGACTTTCTCTTTACGAGTGTCCAAAAAGAATTTAAATTCTAGAACTTTAGTAATTAATGAAACAAAAAATTTTTTTAAAAAAAATTAACAAATTTGTTAATTTTTTTTTTTAATAATCATCATGGAAATTATTTTAGAATTCTTTTGAAGCATTTTTAGTAAAATCATTTTATAAAATGATTAATTTAAAAGAATTCTTACTGCAATTAAAATCTTTATTCTTATGTCTTTAGTCAAAACTTTTTCAATTTTTTTACTTCGGGACAAATTAACATAAATTGTATTTCAATTTTTTTTTTTGTATTTTGAATTTCGAAATAAAAATTAAAAAACCATCGAAATACAAAATATTTAAAATTTTTAAAATACTAGAGTATTAGAATCAAATAATATATCCTAATTAAATAATTTGATTAAAAAAGTCTATTCAAATTTTAAGAAATTCTCTTTGGTTTTATTCTTTTTTAACCTAACTTTAAAGGTAATTTGTCTCGATTTTTTATAAAAAAACTTCTTTTTACCAATTTTTTAAATCCAGATGTTTCATGAACCAATGCCAATATTATTTTAACAAATAATTTTAACAAATAAGCGTTCGATTGAATGTTCAATTTAAACTTTAAATTTAGCGGAAAAATTTTTGAAAAAATTTACAAATAGAATTTCTTTATAGTGCTGATAGACACTTTTAATTCGAACCGGAAACTGACTAAATAGCTCTAATTAATATATTTTTTTTAATTTAAAAGCGATTAAAAAAATCAAAAAACAAACAAAAAAAAAATATTGTTTACTTTTTCTTTAAAAATTCTTTATATATAAATCTATAGATTTTTCTTTTGAATATAGTTTTTTTATCAATCGAATTTTTCAGTTGATTCGTTTTTTAATAGTATTTTAAATTGCCTTTTAAATAAAGACTGATTAATATTTAAATGAGAGCACTTCTTTTAGAACAATTTTTTTTTTTGGAATATTTATTTTAGAATTTTTTTTCTTATCTGTATAATCAATGGAATACACCAAAAAATAAAAGTTTTTACTTTTTAAAATTAGAAATTTTAAATTATAGGACAATTTTAATATCATTAATAATAGTTTTAAAATTATAAATAATTCATTCAGACTAAGTTTAGTCATTTTTTATTGAAAATAATTATTTGTAATTCATTATAACAGTTAGATTTTGGCCTAAAAATAAGTTTTAATTACACAAGAAATTTTTTATTTCGCTTTTTAAAAATAGGAATACGGAATTAATTTTAAATTCTTTTTCTTTAAAATACACTATAATTTTGCTCAAGGATATCAAAAAAATTTACCTGAAAAAAAAAGTTAAACTTACAATTCCGAATTTTTTAATTTTTAAATATTTCTATTCTCAAGAAAAAAACTTAAAAGGCATCATAAAACAAAAATTTTAAAATTTAATTTAAAACGGAAGTTTGTTATTAAATTGGAAAAAAAATTTATTTTTTTTACTTTTTATAGGTATAATTATTTTCGTTAATTAAAAAATTGGACTAGTTATATATTTTAGTTGTATATTTTAGTTATATATTTTAGTTTATTTCTAATTTAATTATAATGTAAAAAATTTTTTTTAATTAATTCTTATGTAGTTTATAAGAATTTAATTAATGTCCTTAAAAAAATAAGTGCCATCAAGAAAATGTGTTTCTTTTATTTTTCTTGTACAATCAATGATTATTTTTTTAATAAAAATAAATTAAAGAAACATTTTTTTCAATCATAACTCTTTTGATGTATTTTTCTTAATTTAAGGTATTGCAGATAGGCATTCGGATAATATTATGCTGAAATCAAATGGTCAATTGTTGCACATTGGTTTGTTAAATTTATAAATTTTATATTATTCTTAATTTCTTCTGATTCATTTTTTCATTTTAGATTTTGGCCACATTCTAGGTAACTTCAAGCAAAAGTGGAAAATTCGTCGTGAAAGAGTACCATTTGTATTTACAAATGATTTTGCAATGATCATCACAAACGGAAGTTCTAAAAAATATGAAAATCAACGATTTCAAAAGTTTTTATCTTATTGTGACCAAGCATTCCTTGTTTTAAGACGTAAAGGAACATTTATAATTGCTTTATTTGCGATGATTTTAAGTACAGGTAGTTAAACAAAATTTGAATCTTATATTTTAAAATTTAGAATTCGTAAATTTTATCTTAAAGGCTTAGAACTATCTACGACTAAAGATTTAACTTACCTAAGAGAAACATTAGTCTTAAATTTAACTGAACAAGAAGCTTTAAAACATTTTCGAAACAAATTTGATGAATCACTTAAGAATTCTTGGAAGACATCTTTTAACTGGTTTGCTCATAATATAGCTAAAGATAATAATTAATTATGAAAACGAATTTTTAAAGCTAAAATAATTTTATTTCATAAAAATTTGTTAAGTTTAGAATAAATTTATTTAAATATTAAAAATTACTAAATACATTTTGATACATTTATGTTACGTTATTAGAAAAGAAATGTCTTTTTTTTGTTTTTTTTTATTTTAATAATCTTAAAAAAATACGTTCAAGTTTGAAATTTTTTTATTAAAATTATAAATTGTAATTTACAATCAATTATAATAGATCTTTTATTAGTCGACTAATCAAAAATAATTTTTTAAACTTGAAATTTTTAGAATATTTGTCTCTATGTAAGACTTTTTAAACTTTTTAATATTTTATACATGAAGAATTAAATACTATAATACTATAATATTTACATACTACAATAGCTATTATATGTAACTTTTTTATATAAAATAGAAACATTAAATGTTTTTTTAAATTTATTTCTGCTAATATGTTCAGTTAGTTTAAATTAACTGATAAGCTACTTATCTTAAAACTTCGAAAAACAACGATAATTGTAACATTTACGGCCAAATAATCAAGTAACCTTTATAAAAAAACTGAAAATTATCGTCTTTTTAATTGACGTTGAAAACTTTAAAAAATAATTTGTTCTATTTTTCGATAGAAAAAAAATTGGTTGCTTTATTTTTGAAAAATATTTTTGAAATATAGATCAAACATACGCAAATATAACTAATTTTAGAAATGTAAAAGATTATTTTAATAAAAAAGGTATTTTAATTGCCCTACTGAGTGGTCCAAGTAATGTAATAAAGATATTTTCTAAAAAGATGCCTGTTATTTTATATTTAACAGTTATCAATGAATATTTAATCATTCTTTATAAAAACTTCTTTAAAAATTGTTAGTTAGAACTTGCAAAAACAAATCATCGCTTTTTTTTTTAAATTGTTACGAATCATTATTTTTATTCTTTTGGAAAGATAACTAAAATTAAGTTATAGTTTTAATTTTCTAACTATAAATTAGAAAAAATTCTTTTAGTGGTTTTATTTTCAAAATAATACATGAAAGTTTTTTTTGTGTAAGCATTCTGATGTCTAAAAGATTAATAGACCAAGATTTTAAACCAAGATTTTGACTTAAATTTTTTAGCAAATTTTTTTTATATAATTTATTTGAAAAAAGCGTAATTCATGTTTTTTTTGGTCAACATTTTCAAATCAATTTAAAAAAAAGAACTACATCCGGTTTTAGTAAAAAAAAAAGAATCATTCTTTAAAGTTTTGTGTAAAAAAATGTATTTTACTCTAATTTTAAAGAATTATTAAACAAAGAAATGCTTAAAAAGATTACATTCTATTTCATAAAAAAGGTTTAAATAAGTAAATTCAATTAGGTAAAGTTTACCTGGTAAACTCAATGTACGGAGGTACTTACCTTATTGCAATATCGTGTTTAAAAAAAGGTTTTACAAAAAAAAACTTTAACGCATTTCAAAATTTTAAACATTCTTAAAATTTTTAAGTTAAATTTAAAAAAAAATTTGATGATTACACAAAAGAAAATTTATTTTATTAATGATAATTTATAATTTTCATTTTTTTTTAATCTAAAAAAGAAACTTCCTTTGAAAAGTAATAAATTTTCATAGTAAAATGAATTATGCATTTTTAAAATTTTAATTTAAAATCAAGTTTCTAGATTTTAAAACTTAATAATTTTAATTTTTCTCAATGTTCTTTTTTTTATAATTTGAAAAAAAAATCAAAAAATAAATAAATCTTAAAATGTAAAGTGGATTTAAATCTAAATTAGTTTATTAGCAGATGACATTGATATAGTATCTAATTAGATACTTTATAAAATATCAAAAAAAGTTGTTAAATTTGTAATAAATTTACCAAAACTTATAATAACTGCCAAACCGTGTGTATTAAGTCTTTGGTTAACAAAAAATTTATTAAGAATTTAGATTTACTGATTTTTATTAAAAAACTTTAGGGTTATGTTTTAGCAGGAAAAATTGAACTAATTAATTAATAAATGATTTATTCTTCTAAAAAAAAACTCTAAAATAGCAGGAAACATTAAAATTTAGTTAATTTTTTTATCTTTATTTAACCACATATTTAGAGAATGAATTAAAATCAATATTTTTATCTTTTAAATAAATCAAATTTTATTCTTAAATATATAAAGTTTATCTGATAATCATTCACTAATAAATTTTTCACATTTAAATCCGTGCTCTGGATCATCTATCTTATTATAAACCAAGCAATTCGAACTCTCATACAAATTTTTAAGATATTTGTAAGCTTAAAAATTATTATGGTCAGTTATAAATTAAAATTTAATTGTATGATTTATACTCAAAAATTATACTCATTAAAATTTAAAAAAAAAATTTTTAAATTAATCCAGATGTCAAAAGTTCAAATTAAATTTTAATAATCTATTTACTAAAAAATAATAGTCTGAATCATAATTCAGAAAGTCTATAGACTTTCTGATCAATAATTTATTAAACGAATTGACAGAAATTAGGCTAAATCATTTTAATTCCATAATTATTATAATAATTATTACAATAATTATTTGAATCTTGTTTAAAAAATGCCAATTATTTTCTAGAAAAAAATTAAAGGAAAATTAATTTAGCCTAAAAACTTAATCTTTGAAATTCCAAAAAGTTCTTTTTGAAATTTTTTTTTTAATTTTTATAAAACTATCCATTTTTTTATTGAATTTTACCTTTTATAAAAAGATCGTTCCTTTTTCAATTTTAAGAATGTTATATCAAATAATTTGAAAATGAATTCGAATAATTTAAAATTATAAAAAAAATAATAATAAATTTACGTGAATTAAAACTTTGTCGATTCATGTGACTTTCAAAGTATTCGTTCTGTTATATAGTTTTAGGAAATATTTTGTCAAAAAATTACATTATTATAATAATGTAATTTTTACGTGTAACTAACTTCGAACCTCTATGATTTAAACTTTAGTTTACTTAACTAACGTATACTATTTTTTTTTATCTGAATAGGTTATACATTTTAATAAAATATTGCTTATTTAATAAAAGTACCAAAAATAGCAGACCAAAATATATCCAAAATATTTAGAAGTAACATAATTAATATTATATAAAAAATCTTCAAACTTAAAATTATATGAGAACACATGTACAAATATAGTATTTTCAGTATATAGATTTAAAACATTAAAGTAAGTAGGAAGCAATGTTATGAGAGGCTTGCCAAGTTGTCCAATATTTTGGAAACACCTTGTTTATAAAGAGTGTTTTTTTAGTAAAAAGAATTAGTTTTCTACTTACATTGAAATAAATAATGTAAAGAAAAATTCTACTGGTTATAAGAGTTTTAACA
This sequence comes from Carex rostrata, assembly GCF_964058835.1. Taxonomy (NCBI): domain Eukaryota; kingdom Viridiplantae; phylum Streptophyta; class Magnoliopsida; order Poales; family Cyperaceae; genus Carex; species Carex rostrata. Next base: position 30,035 of record NW_027601211.1, read on the forward strand.
ATTTAGTATTACTTAGTTAAATAGCTGGTAACATTGATAGTGAACAGTGTAACCAGTTTTGTTGTTTAGTACAATTTCCTTTTCTTTGTAATTTGCTGACTGAGAATCAAGAGCATTCTTATCTATCGAAAAGATTGGCAAAAAAAGGCTTGAATAGGTATGTTCAATTTTTTAGTTTATCTGTCACTTACGTGAAAAATATTTAGACGGGGTATTATTTGAAAAAAAAAATTTGAAAATAATTTTTTATGTTATTTAGTTTTTTTTTTAAATAATTTAACGAATTGTATAGACATGTACAAGATAATATGCATTTAGTAAAGTCATTTTACCGGTAGTGTATTCTTTGTGTGTTTAATTAAACTAAATTAGTTTGATACAATTAGATATTTTTAAAATACTAACTTAATATTTACCAAATGTTTTAATTCAGCATTAAATGCAGTTAGTAGCTATATTAACTTCTTTTTTTAATTATGTAATGCAATTTAAAAAATATGTGTATTTTTTTAATCAGTGCCTGCCTGGTAAATATGAAATAATATTAAAAATGTGTTATTTTTCTTAAACTTAACGCATTTAAAAGCAGTTGCTTGGTTATCTTTTGAAAATACTCATGGTTAAAAAGTTTTTCCGTAACCAATTTTGTTCATTTTTTTAAAATGTGTATTAAAAAATTGTAAAAAATTTTATAAACTATGAAAATTTTTAAAACTTTCAAATTATGAAAATTTAAAACGTGTTTAAACTTATACTGTCTATTTGAAATTTAATTTGATATAATCTAACCTTGCTTGTGATTTATTGAAATAGTTAAAGTCTTTCTTTTTTTTAAAGAAATAAATATCAGTGATATTATATTACAATACGCTACCGAATATTTTATCAAGATTTAAATATTTCAGTAATTTTAAAGTTTAATATTTAAATTTTTAAAATAATTATAAATAAATAGATCACGATTTGAACGTATTGAACAAAAAAAATCAATCATATTTACAGCACCAAATGTAACTAGGCTTCACTTACTGGAGAAAGATGTGTAAGTGTTGATAAATTTTGTGATTAAAATAAATTAAAAATATTTAATTTTAAAACTAATTTGAATCTAACTGAATAGAACTTTCTTAAAAAATCTGGTTTGAAAATTCATAAAATTAAAAAATCGCTTTAACTGATTTTTTTTCAATTTTTAATCACAGAGTGAAAAAAAAATTCAATCAAAAAAATTATTGAAAAAATTTTTTGACTTGTATAATTTATGTAGTTTACTTAATAAAAGAGCAATCATCAAACTGTTAAATTTGAGCAAAAAAACGAAAAAAAAAATAATGTACGTAAGACCGGAAGTAATTTATTAAAGTCTTTTGAAAAGTTGTTACAAAAAAAATTAAGTTCTGATTTTATTTCAAAAAAAAAAAAAAAATATTTAGTTAAAAAAAACTATTAGAAAAATAAAATTAAGGAAATTAAAAATTTTTAAGCTTTTAAAATAATTTTTTCCCTTAAAAACAAAAAAAATTTAAAAAACGTCCTAAAAATACTATAATTATAGTATTATAATAGATTTTTAAAAAGTAATTTTCAAGAGATTCGGTTTTATGAAAAGTGACTATTAGTGAAAAAATTTTCTAAAAAATCATTGCGCATTTTTTTCTGATGATCAAGTTTAAAAAACTTGGCAGCTCAAATGTGCTTAAGTGATTTAGAATAAATTTATTTTCCTTTTTTGAAAAAAAAAAATTTTATATTCAAAGGTTTTGAAAGTTTAAAAAGAAAATTTATATACGGTCATTTTAGTCAATTTTACTTGAGCATTATTATCTATTATAATAGATATAATGGGTATAATTATGTCAAGTTTTATTGTTCAGATATTATCAAGTAAATTAAATAATTAGAAAAAAATTAAAACTACCAATATTAAGATAGTAAATGAAATAATATTGAAATTAGAATAAAAAATAAATGATATCAACTAATTTTAAAACTTGATAAGTTTTAGAATTATAGGTACTAGAGATTTAACGAGTTATTAGTACCAAATTTGTAGATATCAAAATTAATATCAAAAAAAAATTGGGAAAATTGTATTGCTTTGTAAAAATTAACTAATAAAATGTTGTTACTGCGTTATGAAAAATGGTTGTAATAACAAAAATATCAAAAGACAAGAATTTCATAAGACAGATAGAATTGACCCGCACTAGATTTTTATGTTAAAATCTAATAAATTATTTTTTTTATATCATTTTAATTATTAGAAAATTTTTGTAGAAAAGTTATATAATTTTTTAAAAATTTAAGTACTAAATAATATTTTTAGTAGTTCATGAGTTATTATGTACTTAATGGGTATTATCTAATTGTAAAAATTTTGTACTGCAAAAAAAAAATTATTTATTTTATATACTTATAATACAGATCTTTTACACTTTAAAAAAAAGTGTACCTAAATTTAAACTTTAATACGTACAAAAAAGACTATTCTAAAATTTAAGATTAATATTCTAAAAGTTAAAAGACTTATTAAACTAAATTTTGGAATTAACTAATTTAAAATTAACTAATTTTACATTAATTCTAATAGGCGAATTCTAGTAAATATTTAATCCAAATAATGTTAAAGGTAAATTTTTATTCTATTTAAACTACAATTGTGAACCTATTAAACATTTCTTTTTAAATCATTAATTTTAGCAACTAAATTACTAGCTTATTTTTTGATCGAAAAATTTTACAATTCTAAACTTTGATATTTGATATTTGAAAATTACGAATCTTTTTTAAGATCTAATAGTTTAGTACACTATATTTGTTACTTTTACACTTGATACAATTACTTAAGACTTAAACTTTATACTGTCAAACTTTAAAATTTTATTCAATATAATTTAACCAACTTTGGCTAATTTAATAAAAAATTATGATATAGTAACTACTGGTTAAAAAAATGTCGAAAATATAATTTTTTCGTAAAAAAAAGAATAATCTAAAAATGACCTAAAAAATTGGAATATAAAAAATTAAATTACTTTTTTAGGCTAGTATTTGTTTGTACGAATTTTACAGTTGCTAAATTTAGAAAAAATAAAATTATTAAAATTTTTAGATTTTAAAATTTTGAATTTTGATGAAAATTGTCAGAATAAAAATGATGGTTAAAAAGTCATTGCATTAAATTTTAATATTAAAAACCCTTGGGTTTAACCTATCTTAAATTTTGTAAATTTACCTTGTTCTATAAAGTAAATAAGTGATGAAAATTTTTATTTTTTATTTCATTTTTTAGTTTAATAAACTTTATATAGAATTAAGAAACTTCATTCGTATATTTTTTGCTGTAATGAACACGACTTTAAAAAAAACTAAATTTTATTCTAAAATTTTAGAACCTAAAATGAGTTTTGATTGAATTTTTTGAATTTTTTCTTAAAGATTTATGCCAATAAATTCTTTTTAAAATAAATTTTATAAAGGGTTTAATAAAATCAAGTTTAATAATTTATTTAAATAAAAATCTCATAAGAAACTTAATTTTTAGTTTCAGGAAATTCGTCTAAAATTTTTATTCTAATTCTTAAAACGTTAAAAAAGATTTGTCAAAATTTTATTTCGTGTGATTCATTGTGCTCCAATTGCTTTTTATTTTTTGAATAAAATTTACTCCTTTTAAAAGAGTCTTTTATCAATAAAACTATTTTCCTTATTGTTTTTGAGTGAAAGAGAAAAAAAGCCAAAGAATGTCTTAAAACTATGTTAATTTTTTAAAATCTTGTTGAGGTTTCAAGAAGAGAATGAGAATACTATTAATAATAAAATAAAAAATTTCAATTAAAACACTTTTCTAAGACTATTTTTTTAATACGCTAAAGCAATGTGATCAAATGTAAAAAATAGTTTAAAAACTTTTTATAAAAAACTTACCATCAAGATAACTATGGTATAAAAATTTGATTAAACTTTTTTAATTTAAAAGATTGCTAAATTGAGAAAATAGTTCAAAATAAAATTCTTAACAAAATTGATTTAGTTTCAAAAAGCTGTTTCTTACAAGATTAATTTATATTTAAAAAAAAAAGTATTAAAAATCAAAATTAATTAATTTTCTCAAGAAAAAGGTAAAATTAATGATTACCTGTACTAAACTAGTATTAAAATTTTTAAATGAAAATTTTTTATCTAAATTGAAAATTTTAAACTAAATAACTTTAGATTATCTCTAAAGTTTGAATGTGAGTAAAAAAATGTTATAACTTTTGATACATCAAAAACTGTTTAAAACTTTGTAAAATTCTAGAAGTTAACAATTTTAAATTAGAATTTTTATTTAAAAATTAAAATTCTAATTAGAATTTCTTAAATAAAACTTTAAAAAAAAAAATTTAATTTACCTGATTTTAACTTCTAGTAAAAATCAAAAATAATTCGAATTATCACTTATAAGTGATTGTTTGTTAACATGAATATTCGTGCTAAATTTTAACCTTATTCTTTTTTTTTTGTTTAATTTAGTCAAAAATCATTAAATTTAATTAACACAAAAACCAAACTGACAATGAATATTTTCAGAATATTCTAAATAGTTCGCTTCCTGAATATAATGCATTTATTTTAATTTCTATCCAGGTAAAACACTAGATAATATTTTATGAATATTTAGATTAATTATAGAATATCAGTTTTAATTTAAAAAAAAAATCATAGTTTAATAAACATAATTTTTCTTTCAATTTTTATTTTTAAAAATCTTCCTATAAATTTATGACTTTGATATTTAAAAGATTTTTTATTGTTAAGATATTTAATTGCCGTTTAAAGATACTTAAAAAGTCTTTTTAATAAACTAATTTTTTACAAGTTCGAAATTAGAGCCTTTCTAATAGAAAGGTTCTAATTATACTATTCTATCATATTATGCTTTTGCTTAAAACAAAATACCAAATTAATATAATTTGTACTATGGTATTGATAATTATTAGTTATTGATGTTAAAAATTAAAAAAATAACAAAACAAAAAAATAATAATCATCTACATCAATTTCATAAACTAGTTTATAGGTAAGATTTGGTTTTAATTTAAATAGATTATTTAAATAAGGTCAAAAATTTAAATTAAAAATTTAGTTTGTTTTCAAACTATGGTTATTAACCATTGGTTAAGAATTAATTTAATCACTGATTGTATTTATTGTGTGCTTAAATGCATAAACGCAATCAAATTTTAACTATAATTATAATTTTTAATTGATTGCGTACAATAATTTTAAATAAATTGATAGTTTTTAACTAAAGAAACTTTTTAGTAAAAATTTTCTACTATAGAAAGACTTAAGTAAGATTTGATAAGAAACTGGTTCTAATAAAAGTAATTTTTAGTTCTTTAAAGCTAATCATTTTTAAATTTTTAATTTATATGTTTTACACAAAATAATCTAATGTGTAAATTCTATACGCATAAAATAAATTCGATTTTAATTAAAATTGATTATAATCATAAATTTTAATTCAAGTTACTTAAATTAAATTTAATTATTCGCATATGAATTATATTCACAAACTACTGATTAAAAAATAATCATATTCCTTTGTTTATTTGCCGGATGTTTAATTTATCAAAAAAAAAAAAAAAAATTATTAATTAAATTTTATTTTAAAATTTAAATCAAAAGTAATTGAAATTAAAAAAAATTTAATAAGATTTTTAACTTATAAAATAAAAATCTATATAATTAATAATTAATAATTATTAATTATTAAACTATCCATTCCAATTAATTGAATTTTTTTTATTCAAAAAAAAAATACCTATATTTTTTTTGTGATCATAAAACTTATCGGATTCTAATTAACAAAGATTCAAAGATTTTTTATAAGAACATTTTAACAAAATTATGAAACTCGAATAACCTATTCCAGTTATTCGAGCACTTGAACATTCGATACTAGTTGAAAAAATTTTTAATGATTACTAAAAATTTTATCAAAATTTTTTGTCTGAATCTAAAATTAGTAATTATGACGTTTAATTTTTTGATGGAGACAATATATTCAAGAAATAAAATATTTGGTTAACCCTATTTTTAATAAAAAAAATTCTATTAAAAGAAATATGCTTATTATGATTAAATAAATCTAGATTATTTAGAATTTAATCTTAAAAGATGAAATTAAAGTATATTTTAATTTATAAATTAAAAAAATTCAAACTAGTAATTTCCGTTTTACTTTATCAAAAATGTCAAAATCATTCTTTATCTATTTTTACTTGGCTTCTTTAGGAAAAAAAATTAACCATATTAATAAAATTATAAGAATAATATTTTTTCTTGATTTCAAGTTTTAAAAAGTTTAAAAAAAATTAAATTTTTATAATTATCAGAGCTTAAAAAATGGTTTAATAAAAGGCAATGTTTATTTAGTTCTAAGATGTTTAATTTGCTTAATAATCTTTAGTAAAGATTCTTTACTGGTAAATATTCTTGGATAAAATAATTTACTAAGACACTTTTATAAAAAAAAATTTGTTAAAAGATGCTAAATGTTTTAAATTTTTCTTTTTTTAGATTCTAAAATTTAGAATATTTTTCGACTTTTTATTTTTTTTTAAGTTCTCAAGGTAAAAGGTTTAAAATTTAAATTTTTATTATAGCCTTATAGGCATTTAATTAAAATTCAAGTCATCTAATTAGATAAATTTTTAGACATTGTTCTTAAAAAAAATTCAATCTTTTTCCGTACAGCAAATTAGTCAATTAATCTTAAATTTTATTTTGCAGTTGTTGTTAAAAAGATTGTTCTAGATGGTGTTGAACTGTTTGTTACATTAGTTGAAGCATAAGTTATCAGCTTACAAGTAAGCAATTGCGGCTTTAGTTTTTCAGCTAAAAAAAATATTATGTGATGTTTTGCTATTTAGATAGGAAATTTACACTAAAATTTACTATGCATTTATCTTAATGAAAAAATAAAAAAAAAAGTGTATAATTTGAAAATGAAAAGAGTGTAATTAAAAATATAGCAAATATACTAGATTTACAATGTAAATTTTACATGCAATTTTGACAATGAATACCATTTCATAAAATTTCTAATTTATAAATTAACATAAAACTAATTTCCTTTTTTTCTTAATCAAATTTAGGCTCTTCAGGAAATCAAAAATTCAATTTTTTTTCATTTTTTGAAGTGTTCTTTAATTTAAAAATTTTTATCAGCTTGTCAATTTGTTTTTTGAATTTTTTTGTTTTTTACTAAAAACGTTTTTGTCAAAAAGATTTTATTATATATGATAAAAATTTTCTGTATGCAAAAAATTTTGTCTTTACAGAATAATTGTGCTTAAGTAAAATACAAATATATTTGTAATCTGAAACCGGAAATTTCTACAAAAAAAAAAAATTTTAAATCTAATTTAAATAAATTTTTATCGAATTCTTAAATTAAAAAAAAAATTAAAATAAAATAATTTTTTGAAAATCAACTATTATATAGATTAAAATTATCTTTTAATAATTTTTTTTTCGTTGTTGTAACTTTGAATTAAATAAATGATTTAATGCTATAGAATTTTTTAAACTACATCTATAATTTTTAAATAAAACAAGAATGTGTGAAAAATCATCTACAATTTATTTATCAATAACAAAATTATTAAAAGACCTTTATACAATTACCTTAAAAGGGTTAAGTCATGAACACAAGAGATGTATTTGCCTTATCAAATAATCCATCCAAATCAGCCTTTCAACCAATTATAGAAAATAATCAATCAAACAATGAACAAAATAGACCTAATCCGACCACAATCACCTTTAAATCAAGTAAAGCTTTATCTAACGAATTAAAAAAGCAACTAGAAGAAAAGCCAAATAAAACTTCTTTTAAAAAAAGTAAATTAAAAAAAGAGTTGTACCAAAAAAATACAACAATTTACTCAGATGAGGAACAAGAATCAATTTTAAACGAAAAAATAGAAGAAGACCAACAATCAAGTAATAGTGAACCACTGCTTTTTCAGGAAAACACTTGCAGTAGCCGCAGTAATTGTAGTAATCAGAGTTTTTTAAGTGATGTTGAATTGTCTTGTTTAACATTTGATTCGACAAGTAAAAATCCTGAATTAATTCGGGATCCTGTGATTGCTAATCAATTAGATGTAAATAAGGTAAATTCAAACAAATTGTTATTTAATTCACCTTCACTGTATAATACACATTATCTAAATAAGCATCTTTTAATTAGTGATAAACATAGTCCACAAATATTAATTGGTGGTTCACAATTACCTGGAGGCGTATGTTGTGTGATAAACACTAAACCAATTAATACCAAATCAGTCCTTTCAATAAAAGAAGAATTAATGAACGAAAATCAACAACAAGAATTATTTAGAATATTCAATCAAATCGAAAAAGAACCAACGTCTTCAATTTACGATTCAAATTTAGAAAATTTAGAACTGCTTGAAATTCCTAAAAAAAGCAAACGGAAAAATAAGTCAAGTTTAAAAATAAAAATTAAATCGCCTATTTCTAACCAAGACTGCTTAAGTCATAACCAATTATTGGGAAATCAAATGACTAATACTATTCAACAGTTAAAACAAAAACCCATTCTTATGAAAAATGAAAATAAACCACAACTTCGATTTACACGATATGATACGGTTGAAGACGATAGTAATCATATTAAATTACTAGCTACTGATCATCTACCAAACCAGATAATCTTTCAAGATAACAGTGAAAATATCGCAAATTTAAATCAAGCTCGACTTATTGAGACAAATCTAACTAAACAAAATTTTTCTAAGAATTCGAATAGTAAAAATAGTAATTTACCAAGTGTAGTAAATAGTAGTTTTACGATATTGCCTAAAAATAAATTTAGTTTAATATCTGAAAATATATCTGAATGCAATTGTAACGAAGTAAAAAACAGCGCTAGTAAAGAAATTAATAATAATAATAATAATAATATACCATTACAGAAAGATATCTGTATAGAATGCGAAAATGCAAAGAAAATTTTGCAATCAAATATAGTACAATTAATACCATTAAATAGTAGACAATCTTGTTCAACATCAAATAGTAATACATCTCCATTAAGTATTCAGATATCACCTTTATCTACTGCTTCTTCAATAGGACATTCATCTTATCATTTAACTAGTCAATTGCATAATGACTTAAAAGGAGGTACTTTAATCAATAACAATAATGTTTTTGCAATTAATAGGTTATTAGAGAATAATCATGCAGTTGTTAGTCAACAGCCAGTATCTACTCCAATATTATCTAATGATAATAATATATTTAATTATGATGCAAATACAATACATCAATATGCAATTTCTCTTCCAAACCAAATCATTCATAATCATCAACAAACTTTGAATAATAATTTAAATTTACAATCGGAAAGAGCAAGCAGTAGTTTGTCCGGTATTTCAAACCCTTTAATAAAAAGCAACTATCAATTTAACAGTGATCATTTAGATCAAAACCAGATTATAAATAATTTTCCTTCAGTAAGAAGTGCATCTAGTTGTGAGCAATATAAAATAATTCCTAGTTCCATGCAACAAGATTATAATCAACAATTTAGTACTAATAGCAAAAGTGAACAAAATCTTGTGTCTTCAAATGGTTATTTTAATTCGAATAATTTTACAGATAATAATCAGATAATTAATAATCCACAGCAATTTTACTCACAACAGATCAATCAAAATAATCAACCCACCCGGTTCATCACAGATCCAACAAATAATCAAAATTTAAATCAAATTAACCAATTAAATAATTCAACTAATGCTTTCAATAATCGTCCATATAGGCTTAGTTTTCGTACGCCTTCACCAACTCTTTTAACTAGTTCTAGTTTGGCTGATAGTGGATTAGAATCACCATCAACAAACGCCTATTTTGATCAAAATCAAGATTCTGTTAATATTTTCAATAAATACCAAACATCAAGTTCTACAAATGCCTATTTTAACTCATATTTCTACACAGGTCCAAAAGAACATGATTTTTTTCGTAAAGCTGTGCCTACTCTACCTATTATAATTGCTATTCTTTTATGTATTTTTAATTGGTTTTTACCAGGCTCAGGTACTTAATATTTTTTTTTAATTTTAAAATTAATTTAAAGATAGTTACTGTTCAATTGACAATAATTGTTGAATTACCAAGAAAAGACATTTTTGAAAAATGTGCCTATTTTTTATTATCAGCTGCCCCAATTTTATCTTTTAATGCTGCTTTCGAGAATTTTGTGATTTTAATGACTCCCATTTACCTTAAATTTCAGTTGCTTAGAAGATTTTTAGATGCTGATTACGATTTCTAAAATTTAAATCAAACTTTGATTAAATACTTTTCTATAATTAGACAGTTTTATTTCTACTAAACTATTAAGAAAAAACTAATCTTTTCTTTATAAATTTTAAGAAAAAAAAATGTAAAATAAATATATTATATTTTGTTTTTAAATGGTTCTTAATATTATTAAAAAGATCAACTTCTTGCATATAAATTTATCGGTTGTTTTTTTACTTGAAATTATTTCCTTAAGAACATTTAAAATATTGACGTTTTTTAAATTTTAGACAGAATTTTTCTTTTAAATTTATTTTCTTGATTAAAAAAATTCAGCTGAACAATGTTCGATTTTTTAATAAAGCTTTTTTCTTTTTTTAATTTAATTAGCGTTTAAAAAACGGAAGTAAAATAGCAAAAAATCAAAATTTACTTTTGTTTTAAAAAAAATTTTAAATTATGCTTTAATAAAATTATTTAAAGTCTGAATAGTTAATTATTTAGAATTTTTTTAGTATTTTATTAATAAATTAAATAATCTATAAGGTAACTAATAGGAAGTCTGTGTCTTTAGATGTGTATTTATTTATGATAAAACATATTAAAAATATTTTGCATTGATTTTTTTTATCATAAGTAGTCTTATTTTAATTCTAAAAAATCTTTAAAGAATTTTATAGGTAATTATACCTATAAAAACCCTTTAACAATGTTGTTTTTACTATATGAATCTTTTAAAACACAAGTCAAAAAAAAATTTTAATAAAACTATTTTACAATTTTTTGTTAAATCTTGAAAAATGACTCGAATTTCAAAATTTTTTAATCAAAAAGTCTTTTTCTAGTCTTTATTTTGCCAAGCTAATATTTACTGGCTAAGTAGCCATTGGCTACTTAAAATTTTAAAAACATTAAGTTTATTAATTGTCTATTAGAGTAAGTTTTTTTATTCTAAATTATTAAAAGAGAATTCTATTATCTTGGTTAATAAATTTAGTTCAAGGTTAATTAAAACTACAAACTAAAATAAAATAATTTATAATCTTACACTCTGCATATCTATGTTAAACCAAATTATGCTGTATTAAAAATTTATTTAAAAAATTAAATAAATTAAAAAGCTTATTCTAAAAGAATACCATCGTAGCACCGTTAAACTAAATTTATATTTTACGATTGTAAAAGAATTATGATGAATGTTTAAAAAATTTTCATCTAGAGCAAATAAAAAACTTCAAAGAAGTTTAAATTTTAACATTCACTATCAGTCATAAAATATACAATAAACCGTGTATTATAAACTATTTAGGTCCATTAATTTTTTTGCTACCTTGAACATAATCATTTTTTTTTAGTCGCATAAAAACGTCATAGGTCATTTTTAATAACTAATCAGAGTTGTAAATTTAAAAAAAATTATTAATTCTAACTGTTTTAAGGTGAAATTAGCACAATACTATATTAAGCATGATGTCTAAAAGAAATTGTTTAATTAGTTTTTTTTGTCTATTTTAAGTATCTTTAGGTCAAATTTAAAAGACATTCACTTAAAATATACCGGAAGTACTTAAGATTGAGATTTTATTTTTTTAAAACTATAAAATCATACTAATTTTAAACTAAAATATTTTTAATGATATTAAAAAAACCTAATGAGTATTACTTGGTCATTCAACATCTGAATTCTGAATAGCAATT
>NW_027601212.1:10000-15000 GCF_964058835.1 Carex rostrata
GCGCCCCAATGAACCGTGTTTCGCCGGCTTTACGGCTGGGGATTTCAACCCGCGCGGCTACCCGCATCGGTCTTACGGGCGAAACTCCACGCGGAGTCGCCCTGCCCGAACGTGTTTCACCGGCTTTACGGCTGGGGATTTCAACCCGCTCGGTCTCTGCGGGGCGCCTCCACGCTTAGGCGCCCCGCTCAACCGTGTTTCACCGGCTTTACGGCTGGGGATTTCAACCCGCTCGGTCTCTGCGGGGCGCCTCCACGCTTAGGCGCCCCGCTCAACCGTGTTTCACCGGCTTTACGGCTGGGGATTTCAACCCGCTCGGTCACTGCAGGGCACCTCCACGCTTAGGCGCCCCGCTCAACCGTGTTTCGCCGGCTTTACGGCTGGGGATTTCAACCCGCGCGGCTACCCGCATCGGTCTTACGGGCGCCTCCACGCTTAGACGTCCTGCCCGAACGTGTTTCGCCGGCTTTACGGCTGGGGATTTCAACCCGCTCGGTCTCTGCGGGGCGCCTCCACGCTTAGGCGCCCCAATGAACCGTGTTTCGCCGGCTTTACGGCTGGGGATTTCAACCCGCTCGGTCTCTGCGGGGCGCCTCCACGCTTAGGCGCCCCAATGAACCGTGTTTCACCGGCTTTACGGCTGGGGATTTCAACCCGCGCGGCTACCCGCATCGGCCTTACGGGCGAAACTCCACGCGGAGTCACCCTGCCCGACCGCTTTTCGCCGGCTTTACGGCTGGGGATTTCAACCCGCATCGGTCTTACGGGCGCCTCCACGCTTAGACGCCCTGCCCCACCGTGTTTCGCCGGTTCTACGGCTGGGGATTTCAACCCGCGTGGTCCGTGTTTTTCGGTAACATATTCGTGTTCCTTGCCCCCGAATCGTGTCTTTTGTCCCCGCTGCACCGTGTTTTTTGCCCCCGCTCAACCGTGTTCTTTGCCCCCGCTCAACCGTGCTTACTGCCCCCGCTCAACCGTGCTTTTTCGGTAACATAATCGTGTTTTCGGGTAACATAATCTTGTTTTTCGGGCCATTTTACACCGACGGAGGCACCCACAGGGGCCATGTACACCCCGCTTGGCATGTACATGAGGGGCTGCCTCTTCCAAAAATCCTTCCCCCCTATAGGGGAATATGCATTTTGGGTCTCCAGCCACGCCCAGGGTTACCACCCCCTGGAAATCCCCCAGGTTTACCCCCCATTTTATGTGGATGCATAGATTCAGACCGCCCTGCTCCACCGCTTTTGGCCATTTTTGCCCAACGTTAGCCGCTTCGGCTTGCCGCTGGACTGTTTTCGGGCCTTTTTCACCGACGCTTGGCCGTATCCGCTTAGTTTTCCCCAACGCTTGGCCGCATCCGCTTAGTTTTCCCCCGCTGGACTGTTTTCGGGTCACTTTTGCCCAACGTTAGCGGCTTCCGCTTGCCGCTGGACTGTTTTCGGGCCCTTTTTCACCGACCCTTGGCCGTATCCGCTTAGTTTTCCCCAACTCGTGGCCGCATCCGCTTAGTTTTCCCCCGCTGAACTGTTTTCGGGTCACTTTTGCCCAACGTTAGCCGCTTCCGCTTGCCGCTGGGATGTTTTCGGGCCATTTTTCCCCAACACTTGGCCGTATCCGCTTAGTTTTCCCCAACGCGTGGCCGCATCCGCTTAGTTTTCCCCCGCTGAACTGTTTTCGGGTCAGTTTTGCCCAACGTTAGCCGCTTCCGCTTGCCGCTGGACTGTTTTCGGGCCAATTTCCACCGACTCTTGGCCGTATCCGCTTAGTTTTCCCCAACGCGTGGCCGCATCCGCTTAGTTTTCCCCCGCTGAACTGTTTTCGGGTCAGTTTTGCCCAACGTTAGCCGCTTCCGCTTGCCGCTGGACTGTTTTCGGGCCAATTTCCACCGACTCTTGGCCGTATCCGCTTAGTTTTCCCCAACGCGTGGCCGCATCCGCTTAGTTTTCCCCCGCTGAACTGTTTTCGGGTCACTTTTGCCCAACGTTAGCCGCTTTCGCTTGCCGCTGGGCTGTTTTCGGGCCAATTTCCACCGACACTTGGCCGGATCCGCTTAGTTTTCCCCAACGCGTGGCCGCATCCGCTTAGTTTTCCCCCGCTTAACTGTTTTCGGGTCACTTTTCCCCAACGTTAGCCGCTTCCGCTTGCCGCTGGGCTGTTTTCGGGCCATTTTTCCCCAACACTTGGCCGTATCCGCTTAGTTTTCCCCAACGCGTGGCCGCATCCGCTTAGTTTTCCCCCGCTGAACTGTTTTCGGGTCACTTTTGCCCAACGTTAGCCGCTTCCGCTTGGCACTGGACTGTTTTCGGGCCAATTTCCACCGACTCTGGGCCGGATCCGCTTAGTTTTCCCCAACGCTTGGCTGCATCCGCTTAATTTTCCCCAGCTGAACTGTTTTCGGGTCACTTTGTCCCAACGTTAGCCGTTTCCGCTTGCCGCTGGACTGTTTTCGGGCCATTTTCCACCGACTCTTGGCCGTATCCGCTTGGTTTTCCCCAACGCTTGGCTGCTTCCGCTTAATTTCCCCCAGCTGAACTGTTTTCGGGTCACTTTTGCCCAACGTTAGCCGTTTCCGCTTGCCGCTGGACTGTTTTCGGGCCATTTTTCACCGACACTTGGCCGTATCCGCTTAGTTTTCGCCAACAATTGGCTGCATCCGCTTAATTTTCCAAGCTATACTGCTTTCGGGTCAGTTTTGCCCAACGTTAGCCGCTTCCGCTTGCCGCTGGGCTGTTTTCGGGCCATTTTCCACCCACGCTGGCACCGACGGGGCCATGTACACCCACGCGCGTGTACATGAGGGGGCACCCATTTTTGAAAACCTTGCCCCCCTATAGGGGAATATGCATTTTGAGGCTCTAGCCACGCCCAGGGTTACCACCCCCTGAAAATCCCCCAAGTCAAAATCACCCATGTAAAATATTCAAAAAAATCTCAAAAAATCACAAAAAATTTATAAAACCAAATAAATTCAAAAAAAAAAAAAAAATTCAAAAATTCAAAAAAAATTCAAAAAATTCAAAAAAATTCAAAAAAATTCAAAAATTTCAAAAATTCAAAAAAAGTCCAAAAACCCAAAAAAACTTCAAAAATTTCAAAAATTCAAAAAAATTTCAAAAAAAATTTCAAAAATTTGCCCCGCTGAACTTTTTTCGGGTCAGTTTTGCCCAACGTTAGCCGCTTCCGCTTGCCGCTGGACTGTTTTCGGGCCAATTTCCACCGACTCTTGGCCGTATCCGCTTAGTTTTCCCCAACGCGTGGCCGCATCCGCTTAGTTTTCCCCCGCTGAACTGTTTTCGGGTCACTTTTGCCCAACGTTAGCCGCTTCCGCTTGCCGCTGGGCTGTTTTCGGGCCAATTTCCACCGACACTTGGCCGCATCCGCTTAGTTTTCCCCAACGCGTGGCCGCATCCGCTTAGTTTTCCCCCGCTTAACTATTTTCGGGTCACTTTTCCCCAACGTTAGCCGCTTCCGCTTGCCGCTGGGCTGTTTTCGGGCCATTTTTCCCCAACACTTGGCCGTATCCGCTTAGTTTTCCCCAACGCGTGGCCGCATCCGCTTAGTTTTCCCCCGCTGAACTGTTTTCGGGTCACTTTTCCCCAACGTTAGCCGCTTCCGCTTGCCGCTGGGCTGTTTTCGGGCCAATTTCCACCGACTCTGGGTCGGATCCGCTTAGTTTTCCCCAACGCTTGGCTGCATCCGCTTAATTTTCCCCAGCTGAACTGTTTTCGGGTCACTTTGTCCCAACGTTAGCCGTTTCCGCTTGCCGCTGGACTGTTTTCGGGCCATTTTCCACCGACTCTTGGCCGTATCCGCTTGGTTTTGCCCAACGCTTGGCTGCTTCCGCTTAATTTCCCCCAGCTGAACTGTTTTCGGGTCACTTTTGCCCAACGTTAGCCGTTTCCGCTTGCCGCTGGACTGTTTTCGGGCCATTTTTCACCGTCACTTGGCCGTATCCGCTTAGTTTTCGCCAACAATTGGCTGCATCCGCTTAATTTTCCAAGCTATACTGCTTTCGGGTCAGTTTTGCCCAACGTTAGCCGCTTCCGCTTGCCGCTGGGCTGTTTTCGGGCCATTTTCCACCCACGCTGGCACCGACGGGGCCATGTACACCCACGCGCGTGTACATGAGGGGGCACCCATTTTTGAAAACCTTGCCCCCCTATAGGGGAATATGCATTTTGAGGCTCTAGCCACGCCCAGGGTTACCACCCCCTGAAAATCCCCCAAGTCGAAATCACCCATGTAAAATATTCAAAAAAATCTCAAAAAATCACAAAAAATTTATAAAATCAAATAAATTCAAAAAAAAAAAAAAAAAATTCAAAAATTCAAAAAAAATTCAAAAAATTCAAAAAAATTCAAAAAAATTCAAAAAATTCAAAAATTCAAAAAAAGTCCAAAATCCCAAAAAAACTTCAAAAATTTCAAAAATTCAAAAAAATTTCAAAATTTCAAAAAAAATTTCAAAAATTTGCCCCGCTGAACTGTTTTCGGGTCACTTTTGCCCAACGTTAGCCGCTTCCGCTTGCCGCTGGACTGTTTTCGGGCCTATTTCCACCGACTCTTGGCCGTATCCGCTTAGTTTTCCCCAACGCGTGGCCGCATCCGCTTAGTTTTCCCCCGCTTAACTGTTTTCGGGTCACTTTTCCCCAACGTTAGCTGCTTCCGCTTGCCGCTGGGCTGTTTTCGGGCCATTTTTCCCCAACACTTGGCTGGATCCGCTTAGTTTTCCCCAACGCGTGGCCGCATCCGCTTAGTTTTCCCCCGCTGAACTGTTTTCGGGTCACTTTTTCCCAACGTTAGCCGCTTCCGCTTGCCGCTGGACTGTTTTCGGGCCAATTTCCACCGACTCTGGGCCGGATCCGCTTTGTTTTCCCCAACGCGTGGCCGCATCCGCTTAGTTTTCCCCCGCTTAACTGTTTTCGGGTCACTTTTCCCCAACGTTAGCCGCTTCCGCTTGCCGCTGGGCTGTTTTCGGGCCAATTTCCACCGACTCT
>NW_027601212.1:25000-30000 GCF_964058835.1 Carex rostrata
TTTTTCGGTAACATATTCGTGTTCCTTGCCCCCGAATCGTGTCTTTTGTCCCCGCTGCACCGTGTTTTTTGCCCCCGCTCAACCGTGTTCTTTGCCCCCGCTCAACCGTGCTTACTGCCCCCGCTCAACCGTGCTTTTTCGGTAACATAATCGTGTTTTCGGGTAACATAATCTTGTTTTTCGGGCCATTTTACACCGACGGAGGCACCCACAGGGGCCATGTACACCCCGCTTGGCATGTACATGAGGGGCTGCCTCTTCCAAAAATCCTTCCCCCCTATAGGGGAATATGCATTTTGGGTCTCCAGCCACGCCCAGGGTTACCACCCCCTGGAAATCCCCCAGGTTTACCCCCCATTTTATGTGGATGCATAGATTCAGACCGCCCTGCTCCACCGCTTTTGGCCATTTTTGCCCAACGTTAGCCGCTTCGGCTTGCCGCTGGACTGTTTTCGGGCCTTTTTCACCGACGCTTGGCCGTATCCGCTTAGTTTTCCCCAACGCTTGGCCGCATCCGCTTAGTTTTCCCCCGCTGGACTGTTTTCGGGTCACTTTTGCCCAACGTTAGCGGCTTCCGCTTGCCGCTGGACTGTTTTCGGGCCCTTTTTCACCGACCCTTGGCCGTATCCGCTTAGTTTTCCCCAACTCGTGGCCGCATCCGCTTAGTTTTCCCCCGCTGAACTGTTTTCGGGTCACTTTTGCCCAACGTTAGCCGCTTCCGCTTGCCGCTGGGATGTTTTCGGGCCATTTTTCCCCAACACTTGGCCGTATCCGCTTAGTTTTCCCCAACGCGTGGCCGCATCCGCTTAGTTTTCCCCCGCTGAACTGTTTTCGGGTCAGTTTTGCCCAACGTTAGCCGCTTCCGCTTGCCGCTGGACTGTTTTCGGGCCAATTTCCACCGACTCTTGGCCGTATCCGCTTAGTTTTCCCCAACGCGTGGCCGCATCCGCTTAGTTTTCCCCCGCTGAACTGTTTTCGGGTCACTTTTGCCCAACGTTAGCGGCTTCCGCTTGCCGCTGGACTGTTTTCGGGCCAATTTCCACCGACTCTTGGCCGTATCCGCTTAGTTTTCCCCAACGCGTGGCCGCATCCGCTTAGTTTTCCCCCGCTGAACTGTTTTCGGGTCAGTTTTGCCCAACGTTAGCCGCTTCCGCTTGCCGCTGGACTGTTTTCGGGCCAATTTCCACCGACTCTTGGCCGTATCCGCTTAGTTTTCCCCAACGCGTGGCCGCATCCGCTTAGTTTTCCCCCGCTGAACTGTTTTCGGGTCACTTTTGCCCAACGTTAGCCGCTTTCGCTTGCCGCTGGGCTGTTTTCGGGCCAATTTCCACCGACACTTGGCCGGATCCGCTTAGTTTTCCCCAACGCGTGGCCGCATCCGCTTAGTTTTCCCCCGCTTAACTGTTTTCGGGTCACTTTTCCCCAACGTTAGCCGCTTCCGCTTGCCGCTGGGCTGTTTTCGGGCCATTTTTCCCCAACACTTGGCCGTATCCGCTTAGTTTTCCCCAACGCGTGGCCGCATCCGCTTAGTTTTCCCCCGCTGAACTGTTTTCGGGTCACTTTTGCCCAACGTTAGCCGCTTCCGCTTGGCACTGGACTGTTTTCGGGCCAATTTCCACCGACTCTGGGCCGGATCCGCTTAGTTTTCCCCAACGCTTGGCTGCATCCGCTTAATTTTCCCCAGCTGAACTGTTTTCGGGTCACTTTGTCCCAACGTTAGCCGTTTCCGCTTGCCGCTGGACTGTTTTCGGGCCATTTTCCACCGACTCTTGGCCGTATCCGCTTGGTTTTCCCCAACGCTTGGCTGCTTCCGCTTAATTTCCCCCAGCTGAACTGTTTTCGGGTCACTTTTGCCCAACGTTAGCCGTTTCCGCTTGCCGCTGGACTGTTTTCGGGCCATTTTTCACCGACACTTGGCCGTATCCGCTTAGTTTTCGCCAACAATTGGCTGCATCCGCTTAATTTTCCAAGCTATACTGCTTTCGGGTCAGTTTTGCCCAACGTTAGCCGCTTCCGCTTGCCGCTGGGCTGTTTTCGGGCCATTTTCCACCCACGCTGGCACCGACGGGGCCATGTACACCCACGCGCGTGTACATGAGGGGGCACCCATTTTTGAAAACCTTGCCCCCCTATAGGGGAATATGCATTTTGAGGCTCTAGCCACGCCCAGGGTTACCACCCCCTGAAAATCCCCCAAGTCAAAATCACCCATGTAAAATATTCAAAAAAATCTCAAAAAATCACAAAAAATTTATAAAACCAAATAAATTCAAAAAAAAAAAAAAATTCAAAAATTCAAAAAAAATTCAAAAAATTCAAAAAAATTCAAAAAAATTCAAAAATTTCAAAAATTCAAAAAAAGTCCAAAAACCCAAAAAAACTTCAAAAATTTCAAATATTCAAAAAAATTTCAAAAAAAATTTCAAAAATTTGCCCCGCTGAACTTTTTTCGGGTCAGTTTTGCCCAACGTTAGCCGCTTCCGCTTGCCGCTGGACTGTTTTCGGGCCAATTTCCACCGACTCTTGGCCGTATCCGCTTAGTTTTCCCCAACGCGTGGCCGCATCCGCTTAGTTTTCCCCCGCTGAACTGTTTTCGGGTCACTTTTGCCCAACGTTAGCCGCTTCCGCTTGCCGCTGGGCTGTTTTCGGGCCAATTTCCACCGACACTTGGCCGCATCCGCTTAGTTTTCCCCAACGCGTGGCCGCATCCGCTTAGTTTTCCCCCGCTTAACTATTTTCGGGTCACTTTTCCCCAACGTTAGCCGCTTCCGCTTGCCGCTGGGCTGTTTTCGGGCCATTTTTCCCCAACACTTGGCCGTATCCGCTTAGTTTTCCCCAACGCGTGGCCGCATCCGCTTAGTTTTCCCCCGCTGAACTGTTTTCGGGTCACTTTTCCCCAACGTTAGCCGCTTCCGCTTGCCGCTGGGCTGTTTTCGGGCCAATTTCCACCGACTCTGGGTCGGATCCGCTTAGTTTTCCCCAACGCTTGGCTGCATCCGCTTAATTTTCCCCAGCTGAACTGTTTTCGGGTCACTTTGTCCCAACGTTAGCCGTTTCCGCTTGCCGCTGGACTGTTTTCGGGCCATTTTCCACCGACTCTTGGCCGTATCCGCTTGGTTTTGCCCAACGCTTGGCTGCTTCCGCTTAATTTCCCCCAGCTGAACTGTTTTCGGGTCACTTTTGCCCAACGTTAGCCGTTTCCGCTTGCCGCTGGACTGTTTTCGGGCCATTTTTCACCGTCACTTGGCCGTATCCGCTTAGTTTTCGCCAACAATTGGCTGCATCCGCTTAATTTTCCAAGCTATACTGCTTTCGGGTCAGTTTTGCCCAACGTTAGCCGCTTCCGCTTGCCGCTGGGCTGTTTTCGGGCCATTTTCCACCCACGCTGGCACCGACGGGGCCATGTACACCCACGCGCGTGTACATGAGGGGGCACCCATTTTTGAAAACCTTGCCCCCCTATAGGGGAATATGCATTTTGAGGCTCTAGCCACGCCCAGGGTTACCACCCCCTGAAAATCCCCCAAGTCGAAATCACCCATGTAAAATATTCAAAAAAATCTCAAAAAATCACAAAAAATTTATAAAATCAAATAAATTCAAAAAAAAAAAAAAATTCAAAAATTCAAAAAAAATTCAAAAAATTCAAAAAAATTCAAAAAAATTCAAAAAATTCAAAAATTCAAAAAAAGTCCAAAATCCCAAAAAAACTTCAAAAATTTCAAAAATTCAAAAAAATTTCAAAATTTCAAAAAAAATTTCAAAAATTTGCCCCGCTGAACTGTTTTCGGGTCACTTTTGCCCAACGTTAGCCGCTTCCGCTTGCCGCTGGACTGTTTTCGGGCCTATTTCCACCGACTCTTGGCCGTATCCGCTTAGTTTTCCCCAACGCGTGGCCGCATCCGCTTAGTTTTCCCCCGCTTAACTGTTTTCGGGTCACTTTTCCCCAACGTTAGCTGCTTCCGCTTGCCGCTGGGCTGTTTTCGGGCCATTTTTCCCCAACACTTGGCTGGATCCGCTTAGTTTTCCCCAACGCGTGGCCGCATCCGCTTAGTTTTCCCCCGCTGAACTGTTTTCGGGTCACTTTTTCCCAACGTTAGCCGCTTCCGCTTGCCGCTGGACTGTTTTCGGGCCAATTTCCACCGACTCTGGGCCGGATCCGCTTTGTTTTCCCCAACGCGTGGCCGCATCCGCTTAGTTTTCCCCCGCTTAACTGTTTTCGGGTCACTTTTCCCCAACGTTAGCCGCTTCCGCTTGCCGCTGGGCTGTTTTCGGGCCAATTTCCACCGACTCTTGGCCGGATCCGCTTAATTTTCCCCAGCTGAACTGTTTTCGGGTCATTTTAGCCCGACGGGGGCACCGACGGGACTGTTTTCGGGCCATTTTGCACCGACGCTTGGCCGCATGCGCTCAGTTTTGGGGCCATTTTTCACTGACGGCTGGCCGCATCCGCTTAGTTGCCCCCGCTTTGCTGATTTTTGCGCCGTTTTTTTTGTTGAACTTCAGGTTTCAAACTTCCAATTTTTTTTCCAAACTGCAGATTTCATATTTTATATTTTTAATAAATTTGAACTTTTTCAAAATATAAAAAAAGTATTGCCTACATCCATAATTTGGATCGCGTACAATCCGGAAGTTTGAGAAATGGTCCACACCGGGTGTGAACCATCCAATCCGAAAAAAGTGGGAATTTTTACAAGCCGGAAAAACTGGAGTTTCAATGGCTCTTTGGACGGTTGTAATTCATTTGGACCAAAAATTGTCCAACCCACTTGCATAAGATCCGAAATTGTCCAACCCAATTTTCTTTTTCCAAACTCCAAACTTCATATTTTATATTTTTAATAAATTTGAATTTTTGCCTACATCCATAATTTGGATCGCGTACAATCCGGAAGTTTGAGAAATGGTCCACACCGGGTGTGAACCATCCAATCCGAAAAAAGTGGGAATTTTTACAAGCCGGAAAAACTGGAGTTTCAATGGCTCTTTGGACGGTT
>NW_027601212.1:40000-42500 GCF_964058835.1 Carex rostrata
TTAGCCGCTTCCGCTTGCCGCTGGGATGTTTTCGGGCCATTTTTCCCCAACACTTGGCCGTATCCGCTTAGTTTTCCCCAACGCGTGGCCGCATCCGCTTAGTTTTCCCCCGCTGAACTGTTTTCGGGTCAGTTTTGCCCAACGTTAGCCGCTTCCGCTTGCCGCTGGACTGTTTTCGGGCCAATTTCCACCGACTCTTGGCCGTATCCGCTTAGTTTTCCCCAACGCGTGGCCGCATCCGCTTAGTTTTCCCCCGCTGAACTGTTTTCGGGTCACTTTTGCCCAACGTTAGCGGCTTCCGCTTGCCGCTGGACTGTTTTCGGGCCAATTTCCACCGACTCTTGGCCGTATCCGCTTAGTTTTCCCCAACGCGTGGCCGCATCCGCTTAGTTTTCCCCCGCTGAACTGTTTTCGGGTCAGTTTTGCCCAACGTTAGCCGCTTCCGCTTGCCGCTGGACTGTTTTCGGGCCAATTTCCACCGACTCTTGGCCGTATCCGCTTAGTTTTCCCCAACGCGTGGCCGCATCCGCTTAGTTTTCCCCCGCTGAACTGTTTTCGGGTCACTTTTGCCCAACGTTAGCCGCTTCCGCTTGCCGCTGGGCTGTTTTCGGGCCAATTTCCACCGACACTTGGCCGGATCCGCTTAGTTTTCCCCAACGCTTGGCCGCATCCGCTTAATTTTCCCCCGCTGAACTGTTTTCGGGTCACTTTTGCCCAACGTTAGCCGCTTCCGCTTGGCACTGGACTGTTTTCGGGCCAATTTCCACCGACTCTGGGCCGGATCCGCTTAGTTTTCCCCAACGCTTGGCTGCATCCGCTTAATTTTCCCCAGCTGAACTGTTTTCGGGTCACTTTGTCCCAACGTTAGCCGTTTCCGCTTGCCGCTGGACTGTTTTCGGGCCATTTTCCACCGACTCTTGGCCGTATCCGCTTGGTTTTCCCCAACGCTTGGCTGCTTCCGCTTAATTTCCCCCAGCTGAACTGTTTTCGGGTCACTTTTGCCCAACGTTAGCCGTTTCCGCTTGCCGCTGGACTGTTTTCGGGCCATTTTTCACCGACACTTGGCCGTATCCGCTTAGTTTTCGCCAACAATTGGCTGCATCCGCTTAATTTTCCAAGCTATACTGCTTTCGGGTCAGTTTTGCCCAACGTTAGCCGCTTCCGCTTGCCGCTGGGCTGTTTTCGGGCCATTTTCCACCCACGCTGGCACCGACGGGGCCATGTACACCCACGCGCGTGTACATGAGGGGGCACCCATTTTTGAAAACCTTGCCCCCCTATAGGGGAATATGCATTTTGAGGCTCTAGCCACGCCCAGGGTTACCACCCCCTGAAAATCCCCCAAGTCAAAATCACCCATGTAAAATATTCAAAAAAATCTCAAAAAATCACAAAAAATTTATAAAACCAAATAAATTCAAAAAAAAAAAAAAAATTCAAAAATTCAAAAAAAATTCAAAAAATTCAAAAAAATTCAAAAAAATTCAAAAATTTCAAAAATTCAAAAAAAGTCCAAAAACCCAAAAAAACTTCAAAAATTTCAAAAATTCAAAAAAATTTCAAAAAAAATTTCAAAAATTTGCCCCGCTGAACTTTTTTCGGGTCAGTTTTGCCCAACGTTAGCCGCTTCCGCTTGCCGCTGGACTGTTTTCGGGCCAATTTCCACCGACTCTTGGCCGTATCCGCTTAGTTTTCCCCAACGCGTGGCCGCATCCGCTTAGTTTTCCCCCGCTGAACTGTTTTCGGGTCACTTTTGCCCAACGTTAGCCGCTTCCGCTTGCCGCTGGGCTGTTTTCGGGCCAATTTCCACCGACACTTGGCCGCATCCGCTTAGTTTTCCCCAACGCGTGGCCGCATCCGCTTAGTTTTCCCCCGCTTAACTATTTTCGGGTCACTTTTCCCCAACGTTAGCCGCTTCCGCTTGCCGCTGGGCTGTTTTCGGGCCATTTTTCCCCAACACTTGGCCGTATCCGCTTAGTTTTCCCCAACGCGTGGCCGCATCCGCTTACTTTTCCCCCGCTGAACTGTTTTCGGGTCACTTTTCCCCAACGTTAGCCGCTTCCGCTTGCCGCTGGGCTGTTTTCGGGCCAATTTCCACCGACTCTGGGTCGGATCCGCTTAGTTTTCCCCAACGCTTGGCTGCATCCGCTTAATTTTCCCCAGCTGAACTGTTTTCGGGTCACTTTGTCCCAACGTTAGCCGTTTCCGCTTGCCGCTGGACTGTTTTCGGGCCATTTTCCACCGACTCTTGGCCGTATCCGCTTGGTTTTGCCCAACGCTTGGCTGCTTCCGCTTAATTTCCCCCAGCTGAACTGTTTTCGGGTCACTTTTGCCCAACGTTAGCCGTTTCCGCTTGCCGCTGGACTGTTTTCGGGCCATTTTTCACCGTCACTTGGCCGTATCCGCTTAGTTTTCGCCAACAATTGGCTGCATCCGCTTAATTTTCCAAGCTATACTGCTTTCGGGTCAGTTTTGCCCAACGTTAGCCGCTTCCGCTTGC
>NW_027601212.1:52500-57500 GCF_964058835.1 Carex rostrata
CCCTGCCCGAACGTGTTTCGCCGGCTTTACGGCTGGGGATTTCAACCCGCTCGGTCTCTGCGGGGCGCCTCCACGCTTAGGCGCCCCAATGAACCGTGTTTCACCGGCTTTACGGCTGGGGATTTCAACCCGCGCGGCTACCCGCATCGGTCTTACGGGCGAAACTCCACGCGGAGTCGCCCTGCCCGAACGTGTTTCACCGGCTTTACGGCTGGGGATTTCAACCCGCTCGGTCTCTGCGGGGCGCCTCCACGCTTAGGCGCCCCGCTCAACCGTGTTTCACCGGCTTTACGGCTGGGGATTTCAACCCGCTCGGTCTCTGCGGGGCGCCTCCACGCTTAGGCGCCCCGCTCAACCGTGTTTCACCGGCTTTACGGCTGGGGATTTCAACCCGCTCGGTCACTGCAGGGCACCTCCACGCTTAGGCGCCCCGCTCAACCGTGTTTCGCCGGCTTTACGGCTGGGGATTTCAACCCGCGCGGCTACCCGCATCGGTCTTACGGGCGCCTCCACGCTTAGACGTCCTGCCCGAACGTGTTTCGCCGGCTTTACGGCTGGGGATTTCAACCCGCTCGGTCTCTGCGGGGCGCCTCCACGCTTAGGCGCCCCAATGAACCGTGTTTCGCCGGCTTTACGGCTGGGGATTTCAACCCGCTCGGTCTCTGCGGGGCGCCTCCACGCTTAGGCGCCCCAATGAACCGTGTTTCACCGGCTTTACGGCTGGGGATTTCAACCCGCGCGGCTACCCGCATCGGCCTTACGGGCGAAACTCCACGCGGAGTCACCCTGCCCGACCGCTTTTCGCCGGCTTTACGGCTGGGGATTTCAACCCGCATCGGTCTTACGGGCGCCTCCACGCTTAGACGCCCTGCCCCACCGTGTTTCGCCGGTTCTACGGCTGGGGATTTCAACCCGCGTGGTCCGTGTTTTTCGGTAACATATTCGTGTTCCTTGCCCCCGAATCGTGTCTTTTGTCCCCGCTGCACCGTGTTTTTTGCCCCCGCTCAACCGTGTTCTTTGCCCCCGCTCAACCGTGCTTACTGCCCCCGCTCAACCGTGCTTTTTCGGTAACATAATCGTGTTTTCGGGTAACATAATCTTGTTTTTCGGGCCATTTTACACCGACGGAGGCACCCACAGGGGCCATGTACACCCCGCTTGGCATGTACATGAGGGGCTGCCCCTTCCAAAAATCCTTCCCCCCTATAGGGGAATATGCATTTTGGGTCTCCAGCCACGCCCAGGGTTACCACCCCCTGGAAATCCCCCAGGTTTACCCCCCATTTTATGTGGATGCATAGATTCAGACCGCCCTGCTCCACCGCTTTTGGCCATTTTTGCCCAACGTTAGCCGCTTCGGCTTGCCGCTGGACTGTTTTCGGGCCTTTTTCACCGACGCTTGGCCGTATCCGCTTAGTTTTCCCCAACGCTTGGCCGCATCCGCTTAGTTTTCCCCCGCTGGACTGTTTTCGGGTCACTTTTGCCCAACGTTAGCGGCTTCCGCTTGCCGCTGGACTGTTTTCGGGCCCTTTTTCACCGACCCTTGGCCGTATCCGCTTAGTTTTCCCCAACTCGTGGCCGCATCCGCTTAGTTTTCCCCCGCTGAACTGTTTTCGGGTCACTTTTGCCCAACGTTAGCCGCTTCCGCTTGCCGCTGGGATGTTTTCGGGCCATTTTTCCCCAACACTTGGCCGTATCCGCTTAGTTTTCCCCAACGCGTGGCCGCATCCGCTTAGTTTTCCCCCGCTGAACTGTTTTCGGGTCAGTTTTGCCCAACGTTAGCCGCTTCCGCTTGCCGCTGGACTGTTTTCGGGCCAATTTCCACCGACTCTTGGCCGTATCCGCTTAGTTTTCCCCAACGCGTGGCCGCATCCGCTTAGTTTTCCCCCGCTGAACTGTTTTCGGGTCACTTTTGCCCAACGTTAGCGGCTTCCGCTTGCCGCTGGACTGTTTTCGGGCCAATTTCCACCGACTCTTGGCCGTATCCGCTTAGTTTTCCCCAACGCGTGGCCGCATCCGCTTAGTTTTCCCCCGCTGAACTGTTTTCGGGTCAGTTTTGCCCAACGTTAGCCGCTTCCGCTTGCCGCTGGACTGTTTTCGGGCCAATTTCCACCGACTCTTGGCCGTATCCGCTTAGTTTTCCCCAACGCGTGGCCGCATCCGCTTAGTTTTCCCCCGCTGAACTGTTTTCGGGTCACTTTTGCCCAACGTTAGCCGCTTTCGCTTGCCGCTGGGCTGTTTTCGGGCCAATTTCCACCGACACTTGGCCGGATCCGCTTAGTTTTCCCCAACGCGTGGCCGCATCCGCTTAGTTTTCCCCCGCTTAACTGTTTTCGGGTCACTTTTCCCCAACGTTAGCCGCTTCCGCTTGCCGCTGGGCTGTTTTCGGGCCATTTTTCCCCAACACTTGGCCGTATCCGCTTAGTTTTCCCCAACGCGTGGCCGCATCCGCTTAGTTTTCCCCCGCTGAACTGTTTTCGGGTCACTTTTGCCCAACGTTAGCCGCTTCCGCTTGGCACTGGACTGTTTTCGGGCCAATTTCCACCGACTCTGGGCCGGATCCGCTTAGTTTTCCCCAACGCTTGGCTGCATCCGCTTAATTTTCCCCAGCTGAACTGTTTTCGGGTCACTTTGTCCCAACGTTAGCCGTTTCCGCTTGCCGCTGGACTGTTTTCGGGCCATTTTCCACCGACTCTTGGCCGTATCCGCTTGGTTTTCCCCAACGCTTGGCTGCTTCCGCTTAATTTCCCCCAGCTGAACTGTTTTCGGGTCACTTTTGCCCAACGTTAGCCGTTTCCGCTTGCCGCTGGACTGTTTTCGGGCCATTTTTCACCGACACTTGGCCGTATCCGCTTAGTTTTCGCCAACAATTGGCTGCATCCGCTTAATTTTCCAAGCTATACTGCTTTCGGGTCAGTTTTGCCCAACGTTAGCCGCTTCCGCTTGCCGCTGGGCTGTTTTCGGGCCATTTTCCACCCACGCTGGCACCGACGGGGCCATGTACACCCACGCGCGTGTACATGAGGGGGCACCCATTTTTGAAAACCTTGCCCCCCTATAGGGGAATATGCATTTTGAGGCTCTAGCCACGCCCAGGGTTACCACCCCCTGAAAATCCCCCAAGTCAAAATCACCCATGTAAAATATTCAAAAAAATCTCAAAAAATCACAAAAAATTTATAAAACCAAATAAATTCAAAAAAAAAAAAAAAATTCAAAAATTCAAAAAAAATTCAAAAAATTCAAAAAAATTCAAAAAAATTCAAAAATTTCAAAAATTCAAAAAAAGTCCAAAAACCCAAAAAAACTTCAAAAATTTCAAAAAATCAAAAAAATTTCAAAAAAAATTTCAAAAATTTGCCCCGCTGAACTTTTTTCGGGTCAGTTTTGCCCAACGTTAGCCGCTTCCGCTTGCCGCTGGACTGTTTTCGGGCCAATTTCCACCGACTCTTGGCCGTATCCGCTTAGTTTTCCCCAACGCGTGGCCGCATCCGCTTAGTTTTCCCCCGCTGAACTGTTTTCGGGTCACTTTTGCCCAACGTTAGCCGCTTCCGCTTGCCGCTGGGCTGTTTTCGGGCCAATTTCCACCGACACTTGGCCGCATCCGCTTAGTTTTCCCCAACGCGTGGCCGCATCCGCTTAGTTTTCCCCCGCTTAACTATTTTCGGGTCACTTTTCCCCAACGTTAGCCGCTTCCGCTTGCCGCTGGGCTGTTTTCGGGCCATTTTTCCCCAACACTTGGCCGTATCCGCTTAGTTTTCCCCAACGCGTGGCCGCATCCGCTTAGTTTTCCCCCGCTGAACTGTTTTCGGGTCACTTTTCCCCAACGTTAGCCGCTTCCGCTTGCCGCTGGGCTGTTTTCGGGCCAATTTCCACCGACTCTGGGTCGGATCCGCTTAGTTTTCCCCAACGCTTGGCTGCATCCGCTTAATTTTCCCCAGCTGAACTGTTTTCGGGTCACTTTGTCCCAACGTTAGCCGTTTCCGCTTGCCGCTGGACTGTTTTCGGGCCATTTTCCACCGACTCTTGGCCGTATCCGCTTGGTTTTGCCCAACGCTTGGCTGCTTCCGCTTAATTTCCCCCAGCTGAACTGTTTTCGGGTCACTTTTGCCCAACGTTAGCCGTTTCCGCTTGCCGCTGGACTGTTTTCGGGCCATTTTTCACCGTCACTTGGCCGTATCCGCTTAGTTTTCGCCAACAATTGGCTGCATCCGCTTAATTTTCCAAGCTATACTGCTTTCGGGTCAGTTTTGCCCAACGTTAGCCGCTTCCGCTTGCCGCTGGGCTGTTTTCGGGCCATTTTCCACCCACGCTGGCACCGACGGGGCCATGTACACCCACGCGCGTGTACATGAGGGGGCACCCATTTTTGAAAACCTTGCCCCCCTATAGGGGAATATGCATTTTGAGGCTCTAGCCACGCCCAGGGTTACCACCCCCTGAAAATCCCCCAAGTCGAAATCACCCATGTAAAATATTCAAAAAAATCTCAAAAAATCACAAAAAATTTATAAAATCAAATAAATTCAAAAAAAAAAAAAAAATTCAAAAATTCAAAAAAAATTCAAAAAATTCAAAAAAATTCAAAAAAATTCAAAAAATTCAAAAAAAGTCCAAAATCCCAAAAAAACTTCAAAAATTTCAAAAATTCAAAAAAATTTCAAAATTTCAAAAAAAATTTCAAAAATTTGCCCCGCTGAACTGTTTTCGGGTCACTTTTGCCCAACGTTAGCCGCTTCCGCTTGCCGCTGGACTGTTTTCGGGCCTATTTCCACCGACTCTTGGCCGTATCCGCTTAGTTTTCCCCAACGCGTGGCCGCATCCGCTTAGTTTTCCCCCGCTTAACTGTTTTCGGGTCACTTTTCCCCAACGTTAGCTGCTTCCGCTTGCCGCTGGGCTGTTTTCGGGCCATTTTTCCCCAACACTTGGCTGGATCCGCTTAGTTTTCCCCAACGCGTGGCCGCATCCGCTTAGTTTTCCCCCGCTGAACTGTTTTCGGG